>NW_015386137.1:209376-213442 GCF_001527695.2 Protobothrops mucrosquamatus
CTGAGCCAGCCATGCTGAGGGGAAAGGGAGAGGTTTCCAAGCTGAGCCATGCTGGCTCAGGAATTCTGGGAGTTGAAGTCCACGAGTCATAAAAGAGCCAAGGTTACCTGTCCCTGGACTAGCCAAACCCAAATCCTGCAACCGTTTTTCATAGGTTTTAGTGAAAAATAGAAGAACAGAAGAGTTGAAAGGGATCTTGTAGGTCTTCTAGTCGAACACCCTGCTCAAAGTTCAGTCAATAGACCAGACACGAAGGCTACTTACGTGAAAACTTCGGTGCCCCAGCCAGCAATGGCGGTGAAGAGGCGGGGCCCAAAATCTCGAGCTGGGTTGACGGCGTAACCAGAATTGAAGCCCATGGACGTCCCAATAACCAAGATGACGAAGCCAACTGTGAAGGCCTCCAAGCCTCTCGGCACAGGGTTGTTGTGAGGATCCACAATGGCCAGCACACACACTATCAGTGCTGCAGTGCCAATGAACTAAGAAGGAAGAAGGGTAGAAAGAAGGAGATTAAAACATGTGTTCCTCAAAGAAATAGGAAGTCGCTTTGATAAATCTTGAGTGTCTTGACAATGACCCAAAATGGAAGGGGCCTTGGAGGTCTTCTAGTCCAACCTACTGCCCAAGACAGGAGACCTTATAACACACAGTTAGACCTTCTCAAGAACGATCTGTCCCCAACCTGCCCTTCAGGTGTCCCCTCTATCACCATCCATCCACCATGATGCTGTTTGTGGTCTTCTTCTCTTCTACCTGTCTCAACATTACAGTCATCTCAAGAGACTGAGGCTTAACAGAATAACAGAGGTGGAAGGGACCTTGGAGGTCTTCTAGTCCAACCCGATGCTCGGGCAGGAAACCCTATACCGTTTCAGACAAAGGATGTCCAATCTGAAAAACCTCCAGTGTTGGAGCACCTAGAACGTCTGAAGGAAAGCCGTTCCACTGATTAATTGTTCTCACTGTTACAAAATTTCTTCTTAATTCTAGGTTGGTTCTCTCCTTGATTAGTTTCCATCCGTTGCTTCTTGTCCTGCCTTCAGGAGTTTTGGAGAAGAGGTTGACCCTCCTCTTCTTCTTCTTCTTCTTTACCAGAGGGCAAGACAAGAAACAACGGTTGGAAACTGACCAAAGAGAGAAGCAACCTGGAATTAAGGAGAAACTTCCTAACAGTGAGGATAATTAACCAGTGGAACAGCTTGCCTTCAGAAATCGTGGGTGCTCCATCACTGGCAATTTTTAAGAAGAGACTAGACAGTCATTTGTCTGAAATGGTATAGGTTCTCCTGCTCGAGCAGGGGGCTGGACTAGAAGACCTCCAAGGCCCCTTCCAACTCTATTCTATTCTATTCCATATTTTGTATTCTATTCTATTCCCATTCCATATTCTATTCTGTTCTGTTCTGTTCTGTTCTTTAGGGCAGCCCCTCAAATATTGCAACACTGCTATCATATCATCCCTAGTTTTTCTTTTCATAAACTAGGTTTTGCTTAATATACCCCAAATATGATTGTGTTGAGTCTGGACATTTGTGTCTTACCTGGTCAAAAAATCCATTGACGGAATTCAAGTGTTCTGATGGATAGGTGGCAAAGATGCCAGCCGTCCCATTGGAACCCACTACAAAGAGTTGGTTTCCACCGAAGGCCCAGATGGCATCTAGAAAAAGGGGATCAAAACAGAGAATTGAAGGAAACCACCCAGAATTCCTTCCCAATCGCCCCCAAAAAGAAGCTCAATCAAAGCCATGCCTCCTTTTCACAGGTATCACATGTACAACGCAGGTTAAAAAAAACGGTCAGATCTTTGATCGTGCAGTTGCAGTCCCCATCTTGACCTTTCTTGACCCCCCTATCAGATGTCCCCGGGCAGGGCAACACCCCTGAAGATAATTCAGCTTTTTACTGTTTCCATCATCATGAGGAGTTTTAAACCTTTCCCTGTTGAACAAAGGTGTCTTTTGATGTCCACCAGGATCAACAAAGCTGATAGTGCCGCAAGACTTGACACAAGCAGCTTAGATGGACCACAAATTCAACATTTCTTTCTTCTAGCCTATGCTAAGAAGACAGGAACTTTGCAGGAAATGCTCTTGTTTCAACAGAAGAGAATCTTTGTAGCTCAGGGTTTAACGGTGGGGTCCTGGGTGCTCGCTGAGCTTGGTGGTTTTCTTGCAGATGTTTCATAACCTAACTAGGTAACATCATCTGTGTGAGAAGGAAGTGGGGTTGGCAGGGGGGAAGGAGGGGGAAGAGGAGGAGGAGAAGGAGAAGGAGGAAGAGCACTGTGAGGTCCTTGACGTTCTCTGAACTTCGTTGTTTCCTTGCAGATCTTTCATAACCTGACTAGGTAACATCTTCAGTGTTAGAGGGAGTAGGGTTGGCAGGGAGTAAGGTTGGCAGGGAGGAGGAGGAGGAAGAGGAGGACTGTGGTGTCCTTGGTGCTCTCTGAACTTACTTGTTTAGTTACAGACATTTCATAACCTAACTAAGTAACTTCATCAGTGTTAGAAAGGAGGGGTGTGTGAGGAGGAGGAGGAGGAGGAGGAGGAGGAGGACTGTGGGGTCCTTGGTGATCTCTAATCTTGGTTATTTTCTTGCAGACATTTCATGACCCAACTACACAACATCATCAGTGCTGGCACGGAGTAGATTTTGCTCTCTGTTTATTTATTTGTTTGTTTGAGTTTTTTCAGCTAATCTGGGCCTGATGCTCATTCCCAGTCGATCCCACAAGTAGGAGAAAGGGACTGAAACCAGGGGGATCGACTCAACGTTACTCCAGGATGCTAGCTCTCCATTTTAATGGGGAGGTGTATCACATTAAGATAGGCCTCCCTGTCTTCAGAGGATGACATGAAATATCTGGATAGTCTTCAGGAACGTGGAAGCAAGCCAACTTTGCCTTGTCAAAAGATGGAGACGTGATCAGATTCACGCTTAAGAGACCCATTGCCTAAACTCCGGCACCGTATTGTGACTTGCCAACTGATATATTGTGATCTAATAAGCCCCTGGAGACACTTCTGTGGATGGGGCCTCTTTGTCGAGACCTTGATCGTTGTTGTAATCTCTTTAGAGTTGGATTAGGTAACTCTCTCATTAGGGGATCATGGACTGATCACAAAATCTGTGAAATTACCGAGGGCTTAAGGAGCGTCCTTTCATCAGCTCTTTTTCATGGCCAGCGCAAAAACACCTCATGCCTTCAGCACATTTATATTATAATTTTCAAGCCCTGGTGGAGCACGTTCCAAGCTAATGTATCATCCATTGGATAACATTGCTCTGCTGTCTTTCCGCAGAGATGTGGAGATAGCCCTTGCCTTACGGCCACAACTGAGCCCAAAATTTATGTCGTTAAGTGAAACCCTTGTTAAGTGAGTTTTGCCCCGTTTTTACGACCTTTCCTGCCACCGTTGCTAAGTGAAATACTGCAGTTGTTAAATTAGTCACACAGTTTGGGAAGTGAAACTGGCTTTTTCCCCCGTTGACCTCGCTTGTCAGAAGGTTGCAAAAGGGGGTCACGTGACCCTGAGGGACGCTGCAACCGTCATAAATATGAGACGGTCGCAAAAGGGAATCACATGATCGCAGGACAGTGCAACCGTCATCATAAATACATGTTAGTTGCCAAGCGCCCAAATTTGGATCACTTGACCCCGGGGATGCTGCAATTCATTCGTTTAGTGACCGTTTGAAGTTACAATGGCACTAAGTAAAGTGACTTAGGACCATTTTCACACTTACGACCGTGGCAGCATCCCTGTGGTCACGTGATCAAAATCCAGAGGCTCGGCAACTGGCATGTACTTGTGATGGTTGCAGTGTCCCAGGATCACGTGATCCCCTTTTGTGACCTTCTGACCAGCCAAGTCAAGGGGGAACCTGGATTCACTTAACAACCGTGTTACTAATGTCACAACCGCAGGCCTTCCCTTAACAACTGTGGCAAGAAAGGTTGTAAAAAGGGGGCAAAACTCACTTAACAACTGCCTTGCTTAACCACGGAAATTTTGGGCTCAATTGTGGTCGTAAGTCCAGGACTACCTGTGCTAATTCC
>NW_015386137.1:213681-224919 GCF_001527695.2 Protobothrops mucrosquamatus
TCTTCTTCTTCTTCTTCTTCTTCTTCTTCTTCTTCTTCTTCTTCTTCTTCTTCTTCTTCTTCTTCTTCTTCTTCTTCTTCTTCTTCTTCTTCTTCTTCTTCTTCTTCTTCTTCTTCTTCTTCTTCTTCTTCTTCTTCTTCTTCTTCTTCTTCTTCTTCTTCTTCTTCTTCTTCTTCTTCTTCTTCTTCTTCTTCTATTTCTTCTTCTTCTTCTTCTTCAGAGCTGAAGAAGCTTCTTGGACGAGAAGCAAAACGTCTTCAAGGACAAACCAGGAAATCCAGTTGCCTCCTGAAAAAGCATCTTGGGGATCCTGGAGTAAAGGCAATGGAGGCCACCTTGATGAAGACGGAAGCCGAAGGAGAAGGCCAGCCCATGAACCCAGAAAGAAAGAAGTCTTTGAATGGACTCACCAAAGTACAAGCCAAAAACGATGCCCGCTCCGAGAAAAGCACCGATGGTCTGGGCGAGGGCGTAAATCGGAAGCTTGATCCAAGGTTCCCGGGCCATGAAGCACATCGCAAAGGTGACTGCAGGATTCAAGTGACCACCTGTATAAAAAATATCCCATGGTTAGACAAATGTCAAAAGTAAAGTGAAGTAAAGTATGAGTAGCCCTCAACTTCCAATCATTTGTTTAGTGACCGTTCAAAGTTACAACCGGACTAAAAAAAGTGACGTATGACCATTTTTCACATTTACAACCGTTGCAGCCTTCCCCCAGGGTCACATGATCCAAATTGGGGTGCTTGGCAACCAGTTGTCTATGGAGATTTTCTATCATCCAGGTCATGGTTGACCCAAAGGTGCTTTTTTCAAGAGTCAACTGGACTTTCTTGTTTTTCTTTGAAGACGTTTCGCTTCTCATCCAAGAAGCTTCTTCAGCTCTGACTGGATGGTGGAGAATGGAAGGATTTATACTCCTTGCAGACAGCTGGTCATTTGCCTTCTTTTAGAGAGTCGTTGAGGCCACATGGAGGTTTATCTGTGTCCTCAGGGTCACCTGAGTGGTGCAAATAGATGTTCCAACCCTTTCAGCAGTTCCAAGAAGGCTCCACACCCATTTGCACCACTCAGGTGACCCTGAGGACAATTAACAGTGAGGACAATTAATCAGTGGAACCTTGCGCCTCCAGAAGTTGTGGCTGCTCCATCCCTGGACAATTAGAACAATTAACCAGTGGAACAACCTGCCTCCAGAAGCGGTGAATGCTCCAACACTGGAAGTTTTTAAGAAAAGACTGGACAGCCATTTGTCTGAAATGGTATAGGGTTTCCTGCCTGAGCAGGGGGATGGACTAGATGACCTCCAAGGTCCCTTCCAACTTTATTATTTTTATTATTATTATACCTGCAAGATCCCTTCAAGCTCTATTCTGATTGAGTCACTAAGAGTGAGTTGGGTGGCCATATAGCTTTTCATGAATGAATGAATGAATGAATAAATGAATGAATGAACGAATGGAGTCCTCAACTTGCAACCATTCATTTAGTCAGCATTTGAAGTTACAATGGCATTAAAAAAATTCATGACCCTTTTTTTCCAACGTACAACGGTTGCACTGTTCCCGTGGTCACCTGGTCAAAATTTGGGCGCTTGGCACCTGGCAAGTATTTATGGCTCCTTTAGGCAACCCGACAAGAATTTGTTTAAGCAAAATCATTAGTCGCAGAGGTGTGGCCCCTTCCTATGTTTGCCCTGTCTCTTGATTAATTTTGTTGTAATTAGGGCTGCGGCTGTCTCATTAAGACCTCGTTCCGCCCTTCTTTTTGAGCAGGTTCAACACCAGGAACCTCCAAGGAATTTTCCACGGCTCTGCATGTGTTCATTATCTGCAGGGAGGACATTCTCCGGGGAGGGGGGCACCTGGGAAAGCTTGCATGACGACACAATCACAGCAAAGTTGCAATGGGTGTTTTAGGTAGGTAGTCCTCGACTTACAACTGTCGCTTAGCAACCAGTCAAAATCCCCCCCAAAGGTACTTATAACAGCCATTCCCTCCCCCCCTTCCCCACGGTCTTGTGAATGCATTTCGGGCACTGGGCAAGTGGCCCATATTTACAAATAGTCTTCAACTTAACCGTTTAGTGACCGTTCCAAGTTGCAATGGCATTGAAAAAGTGAGGTATGACCGTTTTTCACCCTTATGACCGTTGTAGCAGCCCTGAGGTCACGTGATCAAAATTTGGATGCTTAGCAACGGACTCCTATTTATGACGGTCACCGTATCCCGGGGTCACGTGATCCCCTTTTGCGACCTTCTGAAAAGCAAAGTCAACAAGGAAGCCAAATTCACTGAACGACCGTGCAGTGATTCGTTTAGCAACCGTTGCAAGGGAAGTCATAAAATAGAGCAAAACTCACTTAACAGCTGCCGTGCTTAGCAAGAGAAAACTTGGGTTCGTAAGTCCAAGGCTACCTGTACACCTGTATGTAGCATCCCCCAGTCACCCCAACACAACGTTACGACATTTTTGCAGGAAAAACAGCTTTGAATTCCAATTTTGGGCAAAAATGCCCCTTTAGCAAACAACGGATTTGCTTCATGGCTGTGGAGTTCGCTGAACAACCGCAATCTGCTTTTATGGCGGCCGTGCTTGCTTAATGACTGGTGCCAATAAAGCTGGTAAAATCAACTCGATCACGTGGTGACCCGCTTTGCAATTGTCGTGGCTTACAACCGTAAGGGGCAGACTCCAGGAAAGACGTAATTTGAGGATTACTGAACCCGGGTCAGGCTCTGGGACACAAGGATGTAAGCACAAGCCTTTGCATCACTATGGCATGTGCGTTTTGGGGTCAGGCTGGTTTGCAGCGAGCGCTGCTGCTGCTTCCTGACCCCAAGATATGGTCCGATTCAGCCCTCCGAGCCCAGCAAAGAACAAAGGACTTCATTGGCCGACACCCTGAGCGGGTTAGTGAATGCGCCCATTGTCTGGATTCTCTCAAGCCTCCAGTTTGCAGACACGGCAGTTTTGCTGCCTGCTAAAAGAATCCATTTGTGTGAACCCTCCCCTTGCGAATCAGACTAATAATGGAGATCAGAAAGGCTAGGCCTGGACTAGCAGTTAATATATCGCTTATTTTTAATCGTTGCATTTTAAAAAGGGGGGGGGCATTTCTGCGTTGCCTGTGAAAGAAGAGGAAAGAAGGAAAGGGAAGAAGGAAGGAGGAAAAAGGAAAGGGAAGGGAAGGGAAGGAAGGGAAAGGAAAATAAAGGAAAGGAAAGGAAAGGAAAGGAAAGGAAAGGAAAGGAAAAGAAAGAAGGGAGGAAGGAGAAAAAAGGGAAGGAAAGGAAAGGAATTAAGGAAAGGAAAGAAGGAAGGAGGAAAAAGAAAAGGGAAGGAAAGGAAGGGAAAGGAAAGGAAAGGGAAGGAAAGGAAAGGAAAGGAAAGAAGGAAGGAAGGAAGAAAAAGGAAAGGAAAGGAAAGGAATTAAGGAAAGGAAAGGAAAGGAAAGAAGGGAGGAAGGAGAAAAAAGGGAAGGAAAGGAAAGGAATTAAGGAAAGGAAAGAAGGAAGGAGGAAAAAGAAAAGGGAAGGAAAGGAAGGGAAAGGAAAGGAAAGGGAAGGAAAGGAAAGGAAAGAAGGAAGGAAGGAAGAAAAAGGAAAGGAAGGGAAAGGAATTAAGGAAAGGAAAGGAATTAAGGAAAGGAAAGGAAAGGAAAGGAAAGAAGGAAGGAAGGAGGAAAAAGGAAAGGAAAGGGAACTGTGTATTGCTGTGGATGTGAGCTGCCAGGTTTACGGTGCATAAGATGGGTGGCCATACATGTCTTTCAGATAAATAAAGTCCCCCTACCTGAGATTTGTCCAGCAATCAGAATTCCAAGCGTCACAGCGAACCCAAACGCCAGGTTGACCGTCAGGAAGCGGGCGTGAGTCCCACTGCTGAGCACCAGCTGACCCACTGAACCACAGCCGAACATCTGAAAAGAAGGAAGAAACTCGGTGAAGTCGAGTTTGAAAAACATCAGAAAAGGAGATAATTCATTGGAGTCCCATGGTCTTGGGAACGCATTTCGGGCGCTCGGCAAGCGGCCCGTATTTACATGCAGTCTTCGACTTACAACCGTTCGTTTAGTGACCGTCCCAAGTTACAACAGCACTGAAAAAAGGAGACTTGTGACCGTTTTTTCACACTTAAGACCATTACAACGTCCCCAGGTGATCAAACCTTCTTGACACTTGGCAACTGACTCGTATTTATGACGGTCGCAGTGTCCCGGGGTCACGTGATCCCCTTTTGCGACCTTCTGACGAGCAAAGTCAATAGGGAAGCCGGATTCACTTAACAACCGTGTTACTAAATTAATGACTGCAGTGATTCACTTAACAACGGTGGGAAGATTCAATGGGGCAAAATTCACTTAACCAAGGTCTCATTTAGCAACAGAAATGTTGGGCTCGGTCGCGGTCATACGTCAAGGACTCCCTGTGTAGCATTACGGAGAGTTTCCGTGTAACCAAGAAACCAGAAAATATTTTTTTCCCCATTTTATTTCAGGTTCTTGTGCAATCAGGTCTTGTTTGCTCTCAGATTAGTTCCTTCCTCCTTCCACTGACAAGGTGATTAATTTTCACTCCATAGCAGAGGATAAAAAGAAAAATCTGAATAACTGCTTGTCCTTGAGCTTTAAACAAAAAATGGACTTTGAATTGCGTTCTTTGCCATTTTATGCCAGACAACCCGATTATCTTTCAAATAAGGAGTTTCTTGAACTGGGGCGTGGACAGGATAAGATTTCCCCTGGACACCCTTCCATAGGTTTTGGCTTGGGTACAACTTGATTACAACAAGGCCTTTGGGCTTGACCAAAAACTGCCAAAAGAGTTGAGTTATTCAAAGCTCCTGTCATGTTCTGGGCTGTCAAATACAATGGCTGTAATCTGAGAAAGGTGAAAGAAGAATGGCATGCCAAACTGAGCAATAAATCAGTTGTGGGCCCAAATGTGAGCTCTGGAAGAGGGCTGAGGCTGAAATGGAACAGAAACTGAACAACAGAGTTGGAAGGGACCTTGGAGGTCTTCTAGTCCAACCCCCTGCTCAAGCTGGAGACCCTATACCAGGGGTAGGCAACCTTGGCTCTTTTATGACTCATGGACGTCAACTCCCAGAATTCCTGAGCCAGCCATGCTGAGGGGAAAAGGAGAGGTTTCCATGTCTAGCCATCTGTTATATAGAATAACGGAATTCAGAATAACAGAATAACAGAGTTGGAAGGGACCTTGGAGGTCTTCTAGTCCAACCCCCTGCTCAAGCAGGAGACCCTATACCAGGGGTAGGCAACCTTGGCTCTTTTATGACTCATGGACTTCAACTCCCAGAATTCCTGAGCCAGCCATGCTGAGGGGAAAGGGAGAGGTTTCCAAGCTGAGCCATGCTGGCTCAGGAATTCTGGGAGTTGAAGATCACGAGTCATAAAAGTGCCAAGGTGGTGGCCTATCCCTGCCCTATACCATTTCAGACAGTTAAAAGTTATACTAAATCCATTTACACATTTTGCAGCTCCCTGGAAAAGGCTAGGAAAGAATGTCATTTCTGCACTCCTCAATGGATCGTGGCTTTTTGATTCCATTTTCCTTGTGCCTCAGGATACAAACTTTCACAGTACCCATTATCCACCGCCTGAGACAATCATTTTTATTTATGTGACTTCCTCTCAACCCACCTACTCCAGAGACCTCAATTTTGTGAGTGTACCACACTGGTTCAATATCTCCAAGATAGTGTTGTGCTGTGGGACATTATTAGTGCAGACAACACACGTGTGACTTTTCACATAGAGCTGCCCTGTTTGAAGACCGACAAAGTCACTGCAATGGACACAACGATCTAGTGACTCTCAGCTTCAGCAACTTTATGATGGGCAGACTTCAACTCCCAGAATTCTCCAGCCAGCATGCTGGTTTCACCATGTCCTGCAAACACCCCTTATTCCCAACTGTTTTGCTTCTTAACTTCATTAAGTAGTCCACAGCCCTGGAGGTCTAGTACAGAAGTTCTCATCAGCTCAACCTTCCTTGGTTTCTTAAAGTGAGCTAGCTATGGAGTTTTAGTTGCAGGTTCCCAAAGCTATCCATCAATCCTTCACCTCAAGAAGACATCTAGTTTAACCTTCTAACTTTCCACCTCAAGGGGCTAACCCTCAGCATAATAGAATAGAATAGAATAGAATAGAATAGAATAGAATAGAATAGAATAGGGAATGGAATAGGGAATGGAATAGGGAATGGGAATGGGAATGGGAATGGAATGGGATGGAATGGAATGGAAGAGAAGAGAAGAGAAGAGAAGAGAAGAGAAGAGAAGAGAAGAGAAGAGAAGAGAAGAGAAGAGAAGAGAAGAGAAGAGAAGAGAAGAGAAGAGAGCTGGAAGGGACCTTGGAGGTCTTCTAGTCCAGCCTCCTGCTCAAGCAGGAGAACCTACATCATCTCAGACAGGTGACTGTCTAGTCTCTTCTTAAAAACCTCCAGTGATGAAGCACCCACAATTTCTGGTGGCAAGCTGTTCCACTGGTTGATTGTCCTCACTGTCAGGAAGTTTCTCCTTAATTCCAGGTTGTTTCTCTCCTTGATCAGTTCCCAACCATTGTTTCTCGTCCCTCCCTCTGGTGCCCTGGTGAACAACCTGCCCCCCTCTGCCTTGTGGCAGCCCCTCAGATACTGGAGCACTGCTCTCATGTCTCCCCTATTTCTTCTTTTTCTTTAGACTAGCCAAACCCAAGTCCCGCACCCGTTCTTCGTATGTTTACAATATATGTAAAACAGTCCTAGAAAAGGGAGGCTCAGAGTCAAGCTCCCAGCAGATACCTCCAAAGCTTTAGCTCAACCTTGGCAACTTTGTGGGCTTTAGCTCCCAGTATTCCCATTACTGGCTTGGGAAATTTGGAACTTGAAGTCCACAGGTCTTAAAGTTGCCACGGTTGGACACCTGCTTTAGCCCAACCCAATCCAGATTCTCCAGCATGTTCTCCACCCATCAAGGCTTGCCGCTCTCGTTCTATAGGCACCAGAACGAAGGAAAATCAAGATCAGAGTTTGCTAAGCCGAGTGACAAAGCCAACCTGGGTCCCACCCTCGTCCTGATCCAGATTGAACTCATCCTGTTGACGCCACCCTTCGGGGAAAGAAAAAAGAAAAAAAAAGAATAATGAGACAAGGAAAGAGGGGAGCATGTATCCACACGAACCCTGTGAGCGTTGATTTGCTTGAAACACCACCCCTTAAATCACCTTCTTTCCATCTCCCTTTCCAACAGCTGCCCCACCTTGCCTGGAGGGGGGGGTTGGTGCAGTGGGGAACACAAGGCAAAACACCTGCACAATTCAGCTTGTGTTCCCTGCCTTGGGGGTAGATCATAAATGCCGAAGAAGCCCAATGGGTTCCTCCCAAAATTAATCTTCTTGTATTCCAGCAGTCCCAAAATTCATTAAAGCTGTTAACAGATTTCATCTGCTCGGTTCCAAGAGGTGCAGTGGGGAGGATTCCTTATTAAGTTTAGCATCAGGCGCTCCCCGAAAAAATTCTGCTTATTTTCAAGCTTTCAAGAGTGTCTTTTGTTCTGCCGGCGATGCGATAGGGATCTTCTTGTGTGCAGCTTTGTTAATTAAACTTGGCACTGGGGAAAACTTTCTAGAGACAAGGATCATAGTGCCAGGGTTGGGCAAGAAAGCTGGCGTTCACTAGGGCTTCGCAGTGTTATGTTTTCCAACACAACACCATGCATATAAGCTCATGAAAGAAACCTGCAGCTTGTCACAAATAAGCCTAATGAGGACTTGAAATCTTATTTTGCAATAATAATAATAATAATAATAATAATAATAATAATAATAATAATAATAATAATAATAATAATAATAATAATATGTGCAAACTTACAGGAACGTAAATCCTAATTTTCTCAACCACTTTAGCAGTTTTAAGATGCTTGGACTTTAACTCCCAGAATTCCCTAGCCAGCTAGCAAGCTAGGCTGGGGAATTAATAATAATAATAGCAACATAACACCCCAGACTTAACAATTGTCGATAAGAAAGACAAAAAAGTCTGGATAGTGGACGTGGCAGTGCCTGGAGACAGCAGAATAGACGAGAAAGAACTGGAGAAGATAACAAAATACAGAGACCTACAAATAGAAATAGAAAGACTGTGGCAAAAGCAAGCAAAGGTAGTACCAATAGTAATAGGCACCTTGNGACTCATGGACGTCAACTCCCAGAATTCCTGAGCCAGCCATGCTGAGGGGAAAAGGAGAGGTTTCCATGTCTAGCCATCTGTTATATAGAATAACGGAATTCAGAATAACAGAATAACAGAGTTGGAAGGGACCTTGGAGGTCTTCTAGTCCAACCCCCTGCTCAAGCAGGAGACCCTATACCAGGGGTAGGCAACCTTAGCTCTTTTATGACTCATGGACTTCAACTCCCAGAATTCCTGAGCCAGCCATGCTGAGGGGAAAGGGAGAGGTTTCCAAGCTGAGCCATGCTGGCTCAGGAATTCTGGGAGTTGAAGATCACGAGTCATAAAAGTGCCAAGGTGGTGGCCTATCCCTGCCCTATACCATTTCAGACAGTTAAAAGTTATACTAAATCCATTTACACATTTTGCAGCTCCCTGGAAAAGGCTAGGAAAGAATGTCATTTCTGCACTCCTCAATGGATCGTGGCTTTTTGATTCCATTTTCCTTGTGCCTCAGGATACAAATTTTCACAGTACCCATTATCCACCGCCTGAGACAATCATTTTTATTTATGTGACTTCCTCTCAACCCACCTACTCCAGAGACCTCAATTTTGTGAGTGTACCACACTGGTTCAATATCTCCAAGATAGTGTTGTGCTGTGGGACATTATTAGTGCAGACAACACACGTGTGACTTTTCACATAGAGCTGCCCTGTTTGAAGACCGACAAAGTCACTGCAATGGACACAACGATCTAGTGACTCTCAGCTTCAGCAACTTTACGATGGGCAGACTTCAACTCCCAGAATTCTCCAGCCAGCATGCTGGTTTCACCGTGTCCTACAAACACCCCTTATTCCCAACTGTTTTGCTTCTTAACTTCATTAAGTAGTCCACAGCCCTGGAGGTCTAGTACAGAAGTTCTCATCAGCTCAACCTTCCTTGGTTTCTTAAAGTGAGCTAGCTATGGAGTTCTAGTTGCAGGTTCCCAAAGCTATCCATCAATCCTTCACCTCAAGAAGACATCTAGTTTAACCTTCTAACTTTCCACCTCAAGGGGCTAACCCTCAGCATAGTAGAATAGAATAGAATAGAATAGAATAGAATAGAATAGAATAGAATAGAATAGAATAGAATAGAATAGAATAGAATAGAATAGGGAATGGGAATGGGAATGGGATGGAATGGAATGGAATGGAAGAGAAGAGAAGAGAAGAGAAGAGAAGAGAAGAGAAGAGAAGAGAAGAGAAGAGAAGAGAAGAGAAGAGAAGAGAAGAGAAGAGAGCTGGAAGGGACCTTGGAGGTCTTCTAGTCCAGCCCCCTGCTCAAGCAGGAGAACCTACATCATCTCAGACAGGTGACTGTCTAGTCTCTTCTTAAAAACCTCCAGTGATGAAGCACCCACAATTTCTGGTGGCAAGCTGTTCCACTGGTTGATTGTCCTCACTGTCAGGAAGTTTCTCCTTAATTCCAGGTTGTTTCTCTCCTTGATCAGTTTCCAACCATTGTTTCTCGTCCTGCCCTCTGGTGTTCTGGTGAACAACCTGACCCCCCTCTGCCTTGTGGCAGCCCCTCAGATACTGGAGCACTGCTCTCATGTCTCCCCTATTTCTTCTTTTTCTTTACACTAGCCAAACCCAAGTCCCGCACCCGTTCTTCCTATGTTTACAATATATGTAAAACAGTCCTAGAAAAGGGAGGCTCAAAGTCAAGCTCCCAGCAGATACCTCCAAAGCTTTAGCTCAACCTTGGCAACTTTGTGGGCTTTAGCTCCCAGTATTCCCATTACTGGCTTGGGAAATTTGGAACTTGAAGTCCACAGGTCTTAAAGTTGCCACGGTTGGACACCTGCTTTAGCCCAACCCAATCCAGATTCTCCAGCATGTTCTCCACCCATCAAGGCTTGCCGCTCTCGTTCTGTAGGCACCAGAACGAAGGAAAATCAAGATCAGAGTTTGCTAAGCCGAGCGACAAAGCCAACCTGGGTCCCACCCTCGTCCTGATCCAGATTGAACTCATCCTGTTGACGCCACCCTTTGGGGAAAGAAAGAAGAAAAAAAAAGAATAATGAGACAAGGAAAGAGGGGAGCATGTATCCACACGAACCCTGTGAGCGTTGCTTTGCTTGAAACACCACCCCTTAAATCACCTTCTTTCCATCTCCCTTTCCAACAGCTGCCCCACCTTGCCTGGGGGGGGGGTTGGTGCAGTGGGGAACACAAGGCAAAACACCTGCACAATTCAGCTTGTGTTCCCTGCCTTGGGGGTAGATCGTAAATGCCGAAGAAGCCCAGTGGGCTCCTCCCAAAATTAATCTTCTTGTATTCCAGCAGTCCCAAAATTCATTAAAGCTGTTAACAGATTTCATCTGCTCGGTTCCAAGAGGTGCAGTGGGGAGGGTTCCTTATTAAGTCTAGCATCGGGCGCTCCCCGAAAAAATTCTGCTTATTTTCAAGCTTTCAAGAGTGTCTTTTGTTCTGCCGGGGATGCGATAGGGATCTTCTTGTGTGCAGCTTCGTTAATTAAACTTGGCACTGGGGAAAACTTTCTAGAGACAAGGATCATGGTGCCAGGGTTGGGCAAGAAAGCTGGCGTTCACTAGGGTTTCGCAGTGTTATGTTTTCCAACACAACACCATGCATATAAGCTCACGAAAGAAACCTGCAGCTTGTCACAAATAAGCCTAATGAGGATTTGAAATCTTATTTTGCAAAAATAATAATAATAATATGTGCAAACTTACAGGAACGTAAATCCTAATTTTCTCAACCACTTTAGCAGTTTTAAGATGCTTGGACTTTAACTCCCAGAATTCCCTAGCCGCCTATGCAAAGAAGCTGAAGAAACAGTGGACCATCTGGTAAGCTGCTGCAAGAAGATTGCACAGACTGACTACAAGCAGCGGCATGACAAAGTAGCAACAATGGTGCATTGGAAGATCTGCAAGAAATATCATTTGCCTGTAAGCAAAAACTGGTGGGATCATAAAATAGAGAAAGTCATAGAAAATGATAAAATTAAACTGCTCTGGGACTTCAGAATTCAAACAGACAAGC
>NW_015386137.1:225933-246091 GCF_001527695.2 Protobothrops mucrosquamatus
GTGGCAGTGCCTGGAGACAGCAGAATAGACGAGAAAGAACTGGAGAAGATAACAAAATACAGAGACCTACAAATAGAAATAGAAAGACTGTGGCAAAAGCAAGCAAAGGTAGTACCAATAGTAATAGGCACCTTGGGTGCAATCCCAAAACAACTGGAGCACCACTTGAACACCATTGGCATTGACAAATTCGCTATTACCGGTAGTCAATTGCAAAAGGCGGCCTTACTAGGAACTGCTTCCATCCTGCCACGATATCTGTAATACCATCAAACATCCACATCTGCCTATCCCAGGTCCTGGGAAAGGACTCGATAGGTAGACAAAATGCCAAATCCAGTCTGAACATCTGGCTGACTGTGCGATGATCCATAATAATAATAATAATGGTAAAGTTGGAAGGGACCTTGGAGGTCATCTAGTCCAACCCCCTGCTCAGGCAGGAAACTCTATACCATTTTGGACAAATGGCTGTCCAGTTTCTTCTTAAAAACTTCCAGTGTTGGAGCATTCACCGCTTCTGGAGGCAGGTTGTTCCACTGGTTAATTGTTCTAACTGTCAGGAAGTTTCTCCTTAGTTCTAGGTTGCTTCTCTCCTTGGTTAGTTTCCATCCGTTGCTTCTTGTCCTGCCTTCAGGCGCTTTGGAGAATAGCCTGACTCCCTCTTCTTTATGGCACCCCCTGAGATACTGGAAGGCTACAATCATGTCCCCCCTCATCCTTCTCTTCGTTAAACTAGACAGACCCAATTCCAGCAACCGTTCCTTATATGTTTTAGCCTCCAGTCCCCTGATCATCTTTGTTGCTCTTCTCTGCACTCTTTCTAGAGTCTCAACATCTTTTTTACATCGTGGTGACCAAAACTGGATGCAGTATTCCAAGTGTGGCCTTACCAAGGCATTGTAAAGTGGTATTAATTTTGGCAGTTGAAGTCCAGGCAACTTAAAGTTGTTGAGGTTGAGAAAGCCTGCCCTAATGGATTCAACCTAGCTTGCTTCTGAGTAGACTCAGAAGCAATGTTAGGCTGCGATCCTTTTTGAACTTAAAAAGGTAAAGTCTCCTTCCACAGATATATGCATGTATATCCATCCAATTAATGTTTTGAAGTCCGTGTGTCACAGACACAAACAGGTGGCCCCCGACTCATGGCAAAACCTTTTCAGTTAAATTGTGTTTTGATGGATTGATTGATCCCATCAACCAGTTGATTAAAATCTCAAGTCTAATTCTCTCCCAATTAATCAACTCTTTTAAAGCCTTCTTGGGCTTAAATCAACATTGTTACTGTTGACTGAAACTGCTCAAGACATGTTGAAATCTCTGCTGATTCACCTCTGCTTTTGCATTTTAATTTCACCGTCCTTCTTGCTCTTTTATACATAGTTCAATTGTTCGGTTTTGGGCTGTTGTTGTTTTTTTGTCCGTTACAATTGAGAGGTTAACTTTTTTTTTTAGACAAGAAGATATATGGACTTCAACTCCCAGAATTCCCCAGCTAATTCGGGTAACTAAAATCCATAAGTCTTAAAGTTGCTGAAAACTGTTTTAGACTATTCCTTTCAGCTATTCAGACCTGGGCAAATATAATCTCTTCGCTCTTCCAATATCTACTTTTTTTAAAGAAAAAAAAATCTGTTAGATTTTTTTTTTGTTAGAAATTTTCTCTTAGTTCTAAGTTGCTTCTCTCTTTGATTGATTTCCATCTGTTGCTTCTTTTCCTGCTTTCGGGTGCTTTGGAGAATAGGTGGACCCCCCTTTTCTTTGTGGCAGCCCCTCAAATATTGGAAAACCGCTACCATGTCACCCCTAGCAAAACCAGCTCAGGCAAACCCCAAGCCAAACCCTATAGGTCACATTGCACAATTAGACATAAATATATTGTTATGAGAACATGTCTCTGAGCTGGTCAGACACCTGGTGAATCGTCCTTGATTCTCACGGTCTGCCTTCTTTATCTAAGTAGCCTGCATTCCATTTCCCCATCCTCCCCCCAGGTTTGTTGGCAAGCTAAGAAGCAACAATTGTTGCACCAGCAAAGCAAGCTTCAAGCTTAACAACTAGAGTTGGAAGGGACCTTGGAGGTCTTCTAGTCCAACCCCCTGCTGGAATATTATCCAGTCTCTTTTTGAAAGCCTCCAGTGATCAAGCACCCACAACTTCTGAAGGTTGGTTGATTGTTCTTACTGTCAGGGAATTTCTCTGTCATTCCAGGTTGCTTCTCTCCTTGATTAGTTTCCATCCATTGTTTCTTGTCCTGCCCTCAGGTGCTTGACACACACACACACCCTCTTCTTTGTGGCAGCCTCTGAGATTTTGGAACACTTCTATCATGTCTTCCCCCAGTCCTTCTTTTCATTAAATTGGACATACCTAATTCCAGCAACCGTTCTTTATATGTTTTAGCCTCCAGCCCTCTAATGGACATTTTAACATTACAGATCTACACAGACCATAAAGACCACAGAACTGACCTACCTCAAGACCAAAAGGAGATCAAATAATATTTAGGCCAAACTCAGAAGTAAAGAGAAGTTGCTGAGAACTTCAACAAGCAAACATGGTGTCAAACTGCTGTTTGCAGAGACGTAAGAAATTACTTCAGCTGTTTGGCTGTAACCCATGGACTAACCCTATTACCCTTTAGGAATTTGGCCCTGAGGGAAGATAGGAGATAATTTTATTACCAGAGTGGCTGGCCAAATATTTCTTTCTTTGTCAGATTGCCAGTTAATTATCCAGAGTGAAAGCTCAGGACAGCTAAGGTATCCATAAAAATCAACTATAAAAATCAACTCATGAATAATGTCAGGAGCGTATATCAAAAGGGCTGGGAATCTCCCCCCCCCCCGAATTTTGCACAATATATTCATCAGAGCTGGGGGAGAATTCTTCCAGCCCATGCGCAGAGGGCCTCAATCTGCGGAGCTGTGTCTCCCGCAAATAAACACACACACACACACCCAAAAAACTACAGCCCTCTAAAACGTACACTTCAATTTTTGAACGTTCCCTTTGGCAGCCCCTGGCATTGCTGAAACGATTCAAAATCAGATTTAAAAATCCAGAAATTGAAGATTTAGTGATTTGATGGAACTGTCTTTGTGTCTATGCTTCTTCCCTCAGTTCTGTGGACATTTTTAGCCTTGTAGAAGCTCAGAGAAAGGCAGTTATCAGCCTCGTATGCTGACATTTCCCATTTCTAGTCTTAGGGGTATGTGAGATTCAAATTTGTTTGTTTGTTTGTTTGTTTGTTTGTTTGTTTGTTTGTTTGTTTGTTTGTTTGTTGGGTGCTCGGTGCTCCCTGTGTGCAGTTTTTTTTTCTTGCAGACATTTCAGGACCCAATTATACTATACTACATGGTATTCTACAATTATATTTATTATACAATAATAACACTTATTCATTAATAATTATTGTACAACAATTATACAATATTTGAGGGGCTCCTACAAAGACAAGGGGGGGGTCAAACTGTTTTCCAAAGCACCCAAAGCCAAGATGAGAAACAACAGACGGTAACTAATCGAGGAGAGAACCAACCTAGAACTAAGGAGAAACTTCCTAACAATGAAAACAATTACCGTAACCAGTGGAACGGCTTGCCTCCAGAAGTTGTGGGTGCTCCAAGACTGGGGGCTTTTAAGAAGAAATTTGACAACCAAACTCTTGGTTGAATTGGGAAAGGGTTTCCTGCTCAAGCAGGGGTTGGGCTAGAAGACCTCCAAGGTCCCTTCCAACTCTGTTATTTTGTTATTCTGGTAATTAATCCGTGGAATGATTTTCCTTCAGAGGTTGTGGGTTCTCCAACACTGGAGGCTTTTAAGAAAAGACTGGACAACGATTTGACTGAAATGGTATAGGGTCTCCTGCTCAAGCAGGGGGTTGGACTAGAAGACCTCCAAGGTCCCTTCTGACTCTGTTATTCTATGTTCTAACTAGGCAATGTCATCAGTGCTAGGAGGGAGTGGCTGCCTCTGTTCTTGGTTGGTTACCATCTCAGTAAAGAACAGCCTAATCAAGAAATTACCAAGAACATTCACACCAACACTGACAGAGGAAGCCACTAGTACAGGGGTAGGCAACCTTGGCTCTTTTATGACTCGTGGACTTCAACTCCCAGAATTCCTGAGCCGACATGGCTCAGCATGGAAACCTCTCCCTTTCTCCTCAGCATAGCTGGCTCAGGAATTCTGGGAGTTGAAGTCCACGAGTCATAAAAGAGCCAAGGTTGCCTACCCTTGCACTAGTATATAAACAGAGAGCAAACCCCCCACCCCTTCTAGAATTGATGAAGTTACCTAGTTGGGTCATGAAACGTCTGCAAGAAAATAACCCACTTCAAAGAGCACCAAGGACCCTACAGTCTTCCTCCTCTTCCTCCTCCTCCTCCTTTTCCACAACCCCCCTCCCTTCTAGCACTGGCGATGTCATCTAATTGGGTCACGAAATATCTGTGAGAAAACGACCCAGCTCAGAGACCGCACCAAGAAGCCCACATTTCAACCCTGAGCTACAAAGATTCTCCCCGATTTATTTAAAAGGTTTATACAGCCGCCCATCGTATACCAAACTCTGGGCGGTTCCCACTAGGATTGCGATAATGGTGCTTCGGCTCCATTAATTTCCAGGAATGGCTGTGCACAAGGGAGCAGCGGGTTGGTGAAAGAAACAGCGCATTACGGAGTTACCTCGGCGCGCACGGGCCTGGCGGGGATGGCAAGGCCCTGCTACTTCCTGACTATGGTTGTTTTTCTGCTTTTGCAAACATCTTGGCAGCTCCTCAAATAGAAGAGGGGAGGCCTCCCCCCTCCCCGCATTCTTCTCCCAATGGAGCTATGGAGTTCTGATCCCAAACACTCACTGGGGGGAAAGCAACTCAAAGTGTTGTGGTGTGACAATATCATTGACCTTTCTCTCTCTCTCCACGGTTTTCGGAAAAAGTTTACTCAAAGTATTAAAACAAAAGAATCCTCTTTTCTTCCTCATATTGCAAGGAGAGAGTAAGATACTCAAAGGTTCCCACGTCCTTTGCTAGAGAAGACAGGTTGAGTTTGGCCAACGAGCTTAGACTCAAAAAGCTTGCTGGTTGTAGGTCGTCCTCAACTTACAACAGTTCATTTACTGACCGTTCTAGGTTACGACGGCACGGGGGAAAAAGGGACTTATGACTCTCAAGCACTGCACTGTCCCCACGAGGATGCGGTAAAAATTCAGACACGAGGCAACGGACTCGTATTTATGACAGTCGCAGCGACCCAGGGTCACGTGATTCCCCTTTGGCGACTTTCTGACCAGCAAAGTCAATGTGGAAGTCAGATTCCCTTAACAACATGTTGCTAGCTTAACTGCGGTAATTCACTTAAGCACTTTGCCAAGGAAGGTCGTAAAACGGGGCAACGTTCAACTTAACAATGGTCTCGCTTAGCGACGGAAACCTCTGGCTCAGTTGTGGTCATACGTCGAGGTCCTCCCCTGTCATTTGGGGCCGATTCATTCTGTGAATTGTGCCCACTGAATGACTTCAGCAGATTCTACTTAAGCGTGGAGAGATGTCACAGGAACCCTGCCTTGGAAAAACTACACAATGGGCATTGTTTAAGACAGGGGTAGGCAACCTGGGCTCTTTTATGACTCGTGGACTTCAACTCCCAGAATTCCTGAGCCAGCCATGCTGAGGGGAAAGGGAGAGGTTTCCAAGCTGAGCCATGCTGGCTCAGGACTTCTGGGAGTTGAAGTCCATGAGTCATAAAAGAGCCAAGATTGCCTACCCCTGGCCTAGGAGGCTCACCGCTTAGAACAGGAGGACCTAGGACAGGGATAGACAACCTTGGCTCTTTTATGACTCGTGGACTTCAACTCCCAGAATTCCTGAGCCAGCCATGCTGAGGGAAAAAGGAGAGGTTTCCAAGCTGAGCCATGCTGGCTCAGGAATTCTGGGAGTTGAAGTCCACGAGTCATAAAACAGCCAAGGTTGCCTGCCCCTGGTTTAAGAAGCATCATGGGTTGGGCAAGAGTTTAGCTCCTGTGAAATGGAAGGCTTACACTGACTGGCCATAAGCACCGGTTCAGTTACAGCCTCCCTTAAGGATTTGGAGTAAGATAAGTAGGGTTAAAGAGGTTCAACAATCACCTGGCAGGTTTACCAACCGATGACAAATGTTATGTTTAGGGAATGTTGGTTGGTACCAAGGTGATCGCTCTCAATCAAAACTTAAACAGAAGGAGCTCCGATTTAGTCACAGGAATTAGCTTGCAAAGTTAGCAGTGTTTCTCTTTCTTCCCTTCCCTTCTCTTCCCTCCCTTTCTCTCTCCTTTCTTCTCTTCCTCTCTACCTTCCTTCTGTTCCCTTCCTCTCTTTCTCTCCTTCCTTTCCTTTCCTTCTTCTCTCTCTCTCCTCCCTTCCCTTTCCTTTTTTCGCTTTCTTTCCCTTTCCTTTCTCTCTCTCCTTTCCCTTCCTTTCTCTCTCCTTCCTTCCTTGTTCTCACTTTCTGCTTCTTTCCTTTGTTCTTTCTCTCTCCTTCCCTTCCCTTCCTCTCTCTCTCTCCTTCCTTTCTTTTCCTTCTTCTCTCTCTCCTTTCCCTTCCTTTCTCTCTCCTTCCTTTCTTGTTCTCACTCTCTCCTTCCTTCCTTTGTTCTCTCTCTCTCCTTCCCTTCCCTTCCCTTCCCTTCCTCTCTTTCTCTCTCTCTCTCTCCTTCCTTTCCTTTCCTTCTTCTCTCTCTCCTCCCTTCCCTTTCCTTTCTTTCTCTCTCTCTTTCCCCTTTCTTTCTCTCTCTCCTTTCCCTTCCTTTCTCTCTCCTCCCTTCCTTGTTTTCACTCTCTCCTTCCTTCCTTTGCTCTCTCTCTCGCCTTCCTCCCCTTCCTCTCTTTCTCCTTCCTCCTCTTCCTCTCTCTCTCCTTCTTTCCTTTCCCTCCTTTCTTCCTCTCCTCCTTCCCTTCCTCTCCTCCCTCCCTCACTTTTTTGGTGTAGTAGTTAAGGTGAAATTTCTCAAGCTGAGCAACTGTAACCTGGGTGGACTTCAACTCCCAGAATTGCGGAGGTGGCTAGGGAATTCTGGGAGTTGAAGTCCACACATCTTAAAGTGGCCAAGGTTGAGAAACACTGAGTTATGAAGAGTTTTGTCATCAACAACAACCCTGTGAGGTGGGTTGAATTGAGAGAGAGAGAGAGAGAGAGTGAATAGGCCAACGTCATCCACCCAGCTCAGCCAACGTCATGGCTAAGGCGGAACTTGAACTCACAAAACTTGTGGACTTCAACTCCCAGAATTCCCCAGCCAGCATGGCTGGCTGGGGAATTCTGGGAGTTGAAGTCCAAAGGTCTTAAAGTTGCCACGGTTGGACACCCCTGCTCTAAATATTACCTATGTGAAGCATTCCCCCATCAGAATTCTGGAAGAGGTTGGCAGGACCCTTTCAAGAAATTCAAACTTTTTGACACCCAATGGTGCAAACCTTCCAGTTAGACAGAACGCTTCAACGGTGCTTGATGGAGTTCTGTGAAACCCCAAGGCTAGCTTGTTCAAAATAGTCCAATTTGGAGAGAATTTTCAATTCTTCTTCCCTTCTGGAAGCAAAACCCTTCATGGGCACAACTAGTGAGAAAACCTCAGCCTGACGTTTTTCAGTGCCTGGCTCCATTCATATAACAGTCCGAGCCTGGTCCGTAATCAAGCCCATTTCCTAGGTTAGAACAGTACCTCCCAGCCAGAATTAACCAAACAGGCTGGACGTCACTAGGGTAGATATTCAGCCAGAATAAAAACAGGCTAACTTTAACCCTTCTCATCTTGTGTGTACAGAGCAGATAGATCTTTAACTGGTTGACGGGAGCAGGGTGCACAAACCGAGTCTTGGATGGATTACAAAAACTTCACATCCAGTGGCAAAGAGAGTAAAGCCTTCCTCCTCCTCCTCCTCCTCCTCCTCCTCCTCCTCCTCCTCCCATTCTTCTCCTTCTCATCCTTCTTCTCTTTCTCCTTCTCCCCCTTCCTTTTCTCCTTCTCCCTCTTCTCTCTCCTTCCCCTTCCCCTCCCATTCTTTTCTTTTTTTTCTCCTTCTCTTCTTCTCCTCTTCCTTCTTCCTCTCCTCCTCCTCCTCCAGTGCCACCATTTCTCCCCTACTTTCTCCTCCTCCTTCTCCTTTCTCTCTTCTTTCTCTCCTTCTCTTTTTCCTAGTCCTAATCTTCTCCTCCTCCACCTCCACCCATTTCTCTTCCTCCCTCACCTTCTCCTTTCGCTCCCATTCTTCTCCTTCTCTTTCTCCTCCTCTTCCCCTCCTTCTCTTCATCTTCCAATACCATTGTTTTTTTTCTCCTGCTTCACCTCCTTTTCCTTCTCCTTTCTCTTTCTCTCCTTTTTCCTCTTCTCCTCATTCTCCTCCACCACCACCTCCACCCCCCATTTCTTCTCCTCCCTCACCTTCTCCTTTCGCTCCCATTCTTCTCCTTCTCTTTCTCCTCCTCTTCTCCTCCTTCTCCTCTTCATCTTCCAACACCACCACTTCTTTCTCCTCCTTCACTCCTCCTTCTCTCTTCTCCTTCTCCCTTATCCTCCTTCCCCCCCCCTTTCCCACCGAGTCCCCATCCCCTTACGTACCACCAAGATGAGGGTGCCCAGGCATTCCGCCAGGGCCTGCCGGAGAAGCTTATTCCTGATGTGCAGCCTCCGTCCGATGGCTGTCAGCATTTCCTTCTGCCTCCCCATGGCGCCTGGCTCTCACAATACAGGTGTGGAAGGAGTCTAGGAAATGCCTGGATCTGAACGTTGTCAGCCACAGCTCTCTGGGGCTTATGTCAGAATCCAAAACTGCCCCGGCTTATAAGCAGGTGGAGAGATCCTGGATCCGCCCCGGGTCCTCCTCTACCCTGTGGCTGCTGTTGTGCACACCCACGCCCGGACACACCCACTGCACAGTATTGCACGGAGCATGTGGTTTTTTTCCCTTCCTTTCTTTTTTTTCTTCTCAGCAATGTCTCACATACACACACACACACAATGAAATCATTGCCCGGTTGAAGCAGGGTGCTTGGAAAGGGTTCGAATTTAATTCCACACCTTCCTAAGCTGAAGTGCCTCAGACCCATGATCACCCAGGATAAAGCCAACACAGTGGCTTTCTCCTGCATTAACAGAGGGACAGAATCAAGATCACGTGAAGTGTTAGTACTGCTTTATAAGGCCCTGGTAAGACCACACTTGGAATACCACCTCCAGTTTTGGTCACCACAATGTAAAAAAAGACGTTGAGACTCTAGAAAGAGCGCAGAGAAGAGCAACAAAGTTGATTAGAGGGCTGGAAGCTCAAACATGAAGAACGGTTGCAGGAATTGGGTATGTCTAATTTAACGAAAAGAAGGATTAGGAGTGACACGATAGCAGTGTTCCAATCTTTGAGGGGCTGCCACAAAGAAGAGGGGGGTCCACTTATTCTCCAAAGCAGCTGAAGGCAGGACAAGAATCAATGGATGGAAACTAATCAAGGAGAGAACCAACCTGGAACTAAGGAGGAATTTCCTGGCAATTACAACAATTAATCAGTGGAACAACTTGCCTTCAGAAGTTATGGGTGCTCCTTCACTGGAGATTTTTACGAAGAGATTGGACAACCATTTGTCTGAAATGGTATATTGTCTCTTGCTTGAGGAGGGGGTTGGAATAGAATAGAATAGAATAGAATAGAATAGAACAGAACAGAACAGAACAGAACAGAACAGAATAGAATAGAATAGAATAGAATAGAATAGAATCTGGAAGGGACCTTGGAGATCTTCTAGTCCAGCCCCCTGCTCAAACAGGAGAACCTATACCATCTCAGACAAATGATTGTCTAGCCCAGTGGTTCTCAACCTGTGGGTCGGGACCCCATTTGGGGTCGATCGACCATTTCACGGGGGTCGCCAAGCAAGGCTGTCCGCCATTTTTTTTGTCTGCCATTTTTTTTGTCCGCCATTTTTTTCCCCTTTTCCGGCGGGTGCCTTACCTCCCTTGGGCTGGGCCAGCTGGTGGTCGGCCTGCTCCGTCTCTGCCGCTTGCCAGCTATGCCTCGGCCGGCGCAGGGGGCGGAACCACGCATGCGCGGCGCTCCCGGGCAGGGAAAGTCCTCGACTTATGACCGGTTGCATAGCCCTTAACTTACAACCGGTTTAGTCCTCGACTTACGACCGGTTTAGTCCTCGACTTATGACCGGTTGGGGTCGCGGCATTAAAAAGGTTGAGAACCACTGGTCTAGCCGCTTCTTGAAAATCTCCAGTGATGATAGCAGTATTCCATTATCTCAGGGGCTGCCACAAAGAAGAGGGAGTCAAGCTATTCTCCAAGGCTCCTGAAGGCAGGACAAGAAGCAACGGATGGAAACTAATCAAGGAGAGAAGCAACCTGGAACTAAGGAGAAACTTCCTGACAGTTAGAACAATTAACCAGTGGAACAACCTGCCTCCAGAAGTGGTGAATGCTCCAACACTGGAAGTTTTTAAGAAGACACTGGACAGCCATTTGTCTGAAATGGTATAGGGTTTCCTGCCTGAGCAGGGGGTTGTACTAGATGACCTCCAAGGTCCCTTCCAACTTTATTATTATTATTATGGAGCGCCCACGATTTCTGGAGGCAAGCTGTTCCACTGGTTGATTGTCCTCACTGTCAGGAAGTTTCTCCTTAATTCCAAGTTGCTTCTCTCTTTGATCAGAAGACCTCCAAGGTCCAAGGTCCCGGTTATTCTGTTATAAAGATGCTCCATGCTAAGAATCATGTGCTTCTTGCTTTTTTCCAGGAGAAACATTTCAATATTCCTGGAGGAATATCGCTCCAGGCGCCACCTTTTGCTCTTGCAGGATCAAAGCAGCAGGTTATTATGTTGGCTGATCAGATGTGAAAATCGAGAGGTTTCCCAGCCAGGAAGAGAAACAACCTTCCCCCATTTTTTTTATGGGTTGTTGACCACGTTTCTTTGGAAATTGTTCCCTTGAGGGTGTGCAGACTGCCTTTCCTGAATTTTAGGGGAGACGATGTGGGAATTGGGTTTCCAAGGCTTCACAGTTCTGAGCAATTGAGTCAATGTAGTGTTGTGTTTCTCAATCTCCGCAACCTGGAGATGTGTGAACCTCACAACTGGCTGAGAAATTCTGGGAGTTAATCCAGTCATCTTAAATTTAAGTTACTAACTTAATAACTTCACTTAGCCGCTTGGCAACGGGTTCATATTTATGACGGTTGCAGTGTCCCGGGGTCACGTGATCCCCTTTTGCGACCTTGTGACAAGCAAAAGCCAATGGGGAAGCCAGATTCACTTAACAATCGTGTTACTAACTTAACAACTGCAGTGATTCATTTAACAACTGTTACATGTGTTACAAGCTTAACCACTTAGCAACAGTGGCAAGAAAAGTCGTAAACTGAGGCAAAACTCACTGAACGTCTGTCTTGCTTAGCAATTTTATTTCATTATTTCTTATGGCGTAACAGAATGCAGTGTGAGTGCATCAAATTCACAGCCGTAAGCTTAGCCATTCTAGTAACTGCTGATACGTAATTTCATTTCATTCATCATTTTTATTGTCCCAAAGGTGCTTTATTCAAGAGGCAACTGGATTTTTCTTGGGGGGTTTTTTGAAGACGTTTCGCTTCTCATCCAAGAAGCTTCTTCAGCTTGAAGCTTCTTGGATGAGAAGCAAAACGTCTTTAAAGCGAAACAAGGAAAGTCCAGTTGCTTCTTGGAAAAAGCACTTTTGAGACAACCGTGGCCTGGATGACTGAGAATCTCTATAGACACGATTTTTATTGTGCATTTTTAAAATAATTCACTGTATTGGTGTTTATATTTGCTTAGCAATGGAAATTTTGGGCTGTACGTCGAAGCTTACCTGTATGTAAAATCCAGATAATGCAAAGCTGAATCAAACCCTAACAGCAAAGTAAATTAGGGTGAACAATCATCCTAGTGTTAAATATGTCAAGCTGTGCACCACACTGATCTCTATAATGGCTTGGAAGCCCCCCCCCCTTAAAAGCTGGAGCTTATTAATGTTTCCACTTCCAATTCTCTCAAACAACCAGTGCACCACCATTAAGAAATTTAGTGCAAAATCTGCAGTAGATTCTTCTGTGGAGGAGAACTTCCCAAAGCCTCTTTTGATCCTGGTGGCCACCATCTTATTATGTGATGATATAGCTTGTTTGGGGCCCTGGGTGTCTGATGTCATGTTGCGTGTACCACGATGTCTTCAGGCAAGTGACACACTTCCACTGCTTCGCAAGGTCTGCCTAGGTCCATAATTCTGCAAACCAAGGGCGTCCAATTTAAGACTTGTGGACTTTAACTTGGTCTTGTGGACTTCACTTTAAGACTTGTGGACTTCAACTCCCAGAATTCCCTAGCCAGCGCATGCTGGCTGGGGAATTCTGGGAGTTGAAGTCCACAGTTCTTAAAGTGGCCAAGGCTGGACAGCTTGTTGTAAATCAATTGTATCTTTTGGAGAACATAATTTGGAGAGGGTTGCCAGATCTCTGTAGACATCACAGAAGGGATGAAGTCAAGATGGCAACCGTGCCCATCATATTTTATGATGCACATTAAAAGGAAGTTAATTTGGACTGACTGGCCCCAGTGATCCCCTTGACTCCACCTGTGGACACTCCAAATCTCATCCTACAACATTAGTCATTGGCTAAAAGGCTGATGGCTGCATTTGAGAGAGCAGCTAAAGGTTCACGTATGAATCAAAGATGGGGAAAACTACATGTTACATCGACTTTTTAGGAGTCTGCCTTGAAGGAACCCTACCATTTAGGTCTGACTCAGCAGCAGCTGAACGCCCGTGGGCCTTCTCTTCCTGGGCCTGGACTCATTCAACTCTAGCTCAAATTAGAGCGTGACACAACACAAGGTGTTGTGCTGACTAAGTAACAGGCAGGAAAACCACCACACCGTGAGTCACCCGTTCGAGTGCCCTGAAGTTGTGGGGTTGCACAAGTTTTGCTTAGCTTGTATTGTCCATTCATTACTCATTGGGGCTGTTCCTATCGTTTCCTCCACACAATCAAATCTGCAAAACGCAAGAAACCCAGATCGAAAAGAACCAGCTAGCACCGGCTGAAAACACATTTGGGTGATCTCAACCGTGGTTAAAATGGAGAAGCAGAAACCGCAGTCCCTATCTGGTTTATTTGAAAGCTATTACGAGGAAGACAAATTTGCCTCTTTCCTCCTGACCCCACAGAGGCTAGAGAATGTTAAAGTTCTGGTTTTAAACCAATGTTGGTTCAAGAAGCCACAGTACCTGAGTTCACACGTCTCCCTAAGCCAGGGGTCTTCAAACTCGGCCCTTTTATGACTCGTGGACTTCAACTCCCAGAATTCCTCAGCCAGCGTGCCTGGCTGAGGAATTCTGGGAGTTGAAGTCCACGAGTCATAAAAGAGCCAAGTTTGAAGACCCTTGCCCTAAGCAAACTCCAGGTTTGAGAAAGTTACCACAACACTATTGTTTTTTTTCTGGAAAATAACCCCATCAGATTTGATTATAGTATATATAGAAGAATGGTGGACTACAGTTCCCACAATTCCCTGGCCACTTGGCCAGGGAATTCTGGGAATTGAAGTTCATACATCTTCCTATTTATCATCTCTCTCTCGCTCTCTCTCGCTCTCGCTCTCCCCCCCCTCCCTCCCTCCCTCAATTTTGATCATGGGGATGTGGTAATGGTCGTAAGTGTGAAAAATGGTTGTAAGTCACTTTTTTCAGTGCCATTGTAACTTTGAACGATCACTAAGCGAAATGTTGTAAGTAGAGACTACATGTAATCTATCTATCATCCATCCATCCATCTATCCGTCCGTCCGTCCGTCCGTCCGTCCGTCCGTCCGTCCATCCATCCATCTATCTATCTATCTATCTATCTATCTATCTATCTATCTATCTATCTATCTATCTATCTATCTATCTATCTATCTATCTATCTATCTATCTATCATCTCTCTCTCTCTATCATCTCTATCCTTTCTATATATATATATATATATTATATCTCTATCTCTATCTATCATCTATCTTTATTAATTTTTAAAAAATACAAAAAGAAACAAAGAGAAATAGAATTTTTTTAAAAAAAAAAAGTCTCAGGAAAGAATAAAAGGAAAATTGCAGTGATCCAACTGTATATTTTATCTGAAATGTTTTGCCCATTTTATCCTACAAAATGTAAATTGTTCATCTTCTGTTTCCGTATTCAATAAAAAGTTTAGTAATAATAGGATCGTTATTTGTCCAGAGCTCTGTATCCGTTTTTCAGATTCATATTTTTTTCTTATCCAACTTAAAACTTTCCATCAGCTGAATCTAGAAGATAGCACAGATATCTTTAAAGACATTTTTTAAAAGTGCATTTGGGGTGCATTTGGGTTCATTTCTTCCATAACTATTAAACTTATTCAAGAACTTTGGTGAGAGATGGAGTCAAAAGCTTTTAGAAATTAAAGACCTTGTACTGGAAACATCTCCCTGATGATAGGTTTCTTGATGCTTTTAAATAACTCCAGTAAATTAGCAAGTGAGACTTCCCAGAAATTGAAAACTGTTTCTCAGCCAGAGATGTTCCTCTTATCTACTCCGCAATTTGTGGTTGATAACAACCATGTGCTCAGGAAAAAAAATAATTTTCTTTAGTGTTCCGATTGTTCTATATCAGGGGTAGTCAACCTTGGCTCTTTTATGACTCGTGGACTTCAACTCCCAGAATTCCTGAGCCAGCTAAGCTGGCTCAGGAATTCTGGGAATTGAAGTCCACGAGTCATAAAAGAGCCAAGGTTGACTACCCGTTCTATATTACCACCTTTTTAAAAAAAAACAACAACAGATTCCTTAGCAGACCCTAGATTCCAGTTGGTAGCTATGAGAATCACAATCAGCACAGCCACCATCTTGACTTTTGGGGCAAACATCCATATCTTAGGAGTTAAGCAATCCTCTGGACATGTCTACAGGTGAGGTATATCTTTGCTACCCGGTAGAAGATAGTGAAGAAATGATAAGGGAGAACATGATCCTTTTGAACGTCTAGCAACCTACCTTAACACGGGAGGTTTTTAAGAAGAGATTGGATAACGTTTGTCTGAAATGGTTTAGGATCTCTTGCTTGAGCAGGGGGTTGGACTAGAAGGCCTCCGAGGTCCCTTCCCACTCTGTTATTCTGTCAATCAGTGGAATGACTTTGCCTCCAGAAATTGTGAGTGCTCCATCACTGGAGGTTTTTAAGGAGAGATTGGACAACCATTTGTTTGAAATGGTTTAGGGGTCTCCTGCTTGAGCAGGGGGTTGGACTAGAAGACCTCCAAGGTCCCTTCCAGTTCTATTCTATTCTATTCTATCTCCAAAGTCTCTTCCAATTCTGTTATTCTATTATTCTGTTAAATGGAGCTATGCTGCATCAGATTATCACTTATGATTGAGGCAAGAAACTACAGATAATCCTCCGCTTACAACAGTTCATTTAGTGACCGTACAAAGTTATACTGGCAGTGAAAAAACTGTCTTACAATCATTTTTCACACTTACGACCATTGCAGCATCCCCACGGTCACGTGATCAAAATTCAGACACTTGGCAACCGACTCACAGTTATGACAGTTGTTGCATCCCGGGGGGGTCACGTGATCCCCTTGTGCGACCTTCTGACAAGAAAAGTCAATGGGGAAGCCAGATTCACTTCACAACCATGTAACTAACTTAACAACTGCAGTGCTTCAGTTAACAACTGTGGCAAGAAAGATCGTAAACTGAGGCACATAACTCACTTCACGGCTGTCTCGCTTAGCAATGGAAACTTCCGGGCTCAATTGTGGTCGTAAGTCGAGGACTACCTGTATGTAGTGCAGAATCATTCCAGATTAGACAGAATTGCAATCTGGACCGTGATACATTTACCGGACCTGTAACGTGATCCATTAAGGTGGGGGGCGAAAAAAGGTCTGCTGGAATTCTTGGTGTCCTGACTAAGCTTTGTTGTTGATTGTCCTTATTTCCTGGATCTGCTGCTTAAGCCTCACTTTCTGGAAAACCTTCAGAAAGTGAGTTATACCAATAGCCGAGAAGATAAGAATCGCTTGTTAAGGTATCATGCTGCATTCATAGCCCAGTAGGCGGATGAAGGAAGCCACTTCCCAAAGACCAGAAGCTTTTGAGTTTCAGATTTCCAAATTCTAACCTTGGAAAAAAAAAAAATTGAGGATACTCGTAGAGCTCATCTTCAATCCTTCTTATCTTCTCCCTGGTGATGGGCCCAAAGTCATCCAACTGATTTTCTTGCCTATGGCACGACTAGAACTCACCATCTTCTGGTGACTGACCCAATGTCACCCAAGTGTTTTTCATACCGATGGCAGGACTAGAACGGTTGCTGGAATTGGGTATGTCTAGTTTAATGAAGAGAAGGACGAGGGGGGACATGATAGCAGCCTTCCAATATCTCAGGGGCTGCCACAAAGAAGAGGGAGTCAAGCTATTCTCCAAAGCGCCAGAAGGCAGCACAAGAAGCAACGGATGGAAACTGATCAAGGAGAGAAGCAATTTAGAACTAAGGAGAAACTTCCTGACAGTTAGAACAATTAACCAGTGGAACAACCTGCCTCCAGAAGCGGTGAATGCTCCAACACTGGAGGTTTTTAAGAAGAGACTGGACAGCCATTTGTCCGAAATGGTGTAGGGTTCCTGCCTGAGCAGGGGGTTGGACTCGATGACCTCCAAGGTCCCTTCCAACTTTATTATTATTATTATTATTATTATTATTATTATTATTATTATTATTATTATTATTATTATTATTATTATTATTTCCTAGTGATTGGCCCAAAGTCACTCAGCTGGCTTTAATGGCTAAATTGGGGCTAGAATTCACCGTCTTCTGGCTTCCAGCTTGGTGCCTTCATCACTAGTCCAAACTGGCTCTTTCTGTGACAGNAACTACCCCCCGAGATCCGGACGATTCCGGATCTCCTATCTTTTCGCCGCGCCCTCAAGACATGGCTTTTTCAGCAAGCGGGTCTGGCCTAGGGAGAGTTTTAAATAGGGACAATTTTAATTAGAATTTTAATGGGAACACAGCGGTTAAATATTTGTTTTTAATTGGTTTTTATTGGGGATAGTGGTTGTATTGTTTTTAATATGCTGTAAGCCACCCTGAGTCCTGTTGGGAGAAGGGCGGCATATAAGTTTAAATAAATAAATAAATAAATAAATAAATAAGAGCTAGCTGTTAGGATTAGTGACCCAGAGCTGAAGGGGTCTCTTGAGTGCTGTTTCCCACGCCTATCACCAATGCTCGAAAGCTCACGTCCTACAAGTTTAGCGCAGCTTCTGGTTTTGTAAAGTGGTTGATAACCATCTTGTTCCAGAATTATCTTTTCAGCTTCCCAGCCAGCCACAGAGTTCTGACAGATAACAGAATAACAAGAGTTGGAAGGGACCTTGGAGATCTTCTAGTCCAGCCCCCTGCTCAAGCTGGAGACCCTAAACCATTTCAAACAAGTGGCTGTCCAGTCTCTTCTTGAAGATCTCCAGGGATGGAGCACCCACAACTTCTGAAGGGAAGCTGTTCCATGATTAATTGTTCTCACTGTTGGGAAGTTTCTCCTTAATTCCAGGTTGCTTCTCTCCTTAATTAGTTTCTATCTGTTGTTTCTTGTCCTGCCCTCAGATGCTTTGGTGAATAAATTGACCCCCTCTTTTTTGTGGCAGCCCCTCAAATACTGGAATTCTGCTATCATGTCCCCCCCTAGTCCTTCTTTTCTCTAGACTGGTCATACCCAATTCCTGAAACCATTCTTCATATGTTTTAGTCTCCAAGCCTTTAGTCATCTTAGTTGCTCTTCTCTGCACTTTTTCCAAAGTCTCAACATCTTTTTTGTAATGTGGTAACCAAAACTGGATGTGGTGTTCCAGGTGTGGCCTTATTAAGGCTTTATAAAGCAGTTAGGGTTAGGATTAGGTTGGGGTTAGAGTTGGGGTTTTGATTCTATGCCTCAGTTTATACAACAAAGGATTGTATTAGCTTTTTTTGCCGCACACTGCTGGCTCATGTTTAAGTGATTGTCCACTAAGACTCCAAAGTCCCTCTTTTCTCCACATTAAATGCTTATGTTGTTGGATAGGGCCCATTGTTCAAGTCTGTCAGGATCTTTTTGGATCCTGAGCTTGTCTTCTTGGGTGTTGGCAATTCCTTCCAGCTTAGTGTCATCTGCAAATTTGGAGAGTTCCCCTTTAATTCCTTCATTTAAGTCATTTATGAAGATATTGAAGAATACCAGGCCTAAGTCAATTGGGGAAGCCAGATTCACTTAACAACCGCATGATTCAATTAACAACCGTGGTAAAAATGGTCATAAAATTGGTCGTGTGAAGGCTCGATTTATGACCAGGCTGACTTAATAATAATAATAATAAAGTTGGAAGGGACCTTGGAGGTCATCTAGTCCAACCCCCTGCTCAGGCAGGAAACCCTATACCCTTTCAGACAAATGGCTGTCCAGTTTCTTCTTAAAAACTTCCAGTGTTGGAGCATTCACCGCTTCTGGAGGCAGGTTGTTCCACTGGTTAATTGTTCTAACTGTCAGGAAGTTTCTCCTTAGTTCTAGGTTGCTTCTCTCTTTGATCAGTTTCCATCCGTTGCTTCTTGTCCTGCCTTCTGGTGCTTTGGAGAATAGCTTGACTCCCTCTTCTTTGGGGAAGCCCCTGAGATATTGGAACACTGCTATCATGTCCCCCCTCGTCCTTCTCTTCATTAGACTAGACATACCCAATTCCAACAACCGTTCCTTATATGTTTTAGCCTCCAGTCCCCTAATCATCTTTGTTGCTCTTCTCTGCACTCTTTCTAGAGTCTCAACATCTTTTTTACATCGTGGTGACCAAAACTGGCTGCAGGATTCCAAGTGTGGCATTGTAATTGGTTAATACCAATTACCAAGGCATTGTAAAGTGGCATTAACACTTCACGTGATCTTGATTCTATCCCTCTGTTAATGCATCCCAGCACTGTGTTGGCTTTTTTGGCAGCTGAAGCACATGGCTGGTTCATATCTAAGTGATTGTCCACTAGGACTCCGAGATCCCTCTCACAGTTGCTACTATTGAGCAAGGTACCCCCTATACTATACCTCTGCATTTGGTTTTTCTTACCTAAATGTAGAACCTTACTTTTTTCACCATTGAATTTCATTTTGTTAGATAGCGCCCAGTGTTCAAGTCTGTCCAGATCCTCCTGTATCTTAAGCCTGTCTTCTTAAGCCTTAGGATGGAAATTTTGGTGCTAATTGGTGTCATAAGTGAGGGACTATCTGTAGTTTTCTTCCTTGCTCTGATCTAAACAGGGATTAAGAGAAGAATGTAAGATACTCCCTGTCTATTGCAATAGGCAAACAAATGCCCTTAATACTGCTCCTTCTGTTGATAATTATAAGGCATCATTTATAAATCTCACAACCATCATTTCTCAGATTCATGGCATAACTCAGGGGTCTTCAAACCTGGCCCTTTTACAACTTGTGGACTTCAACTCCCAGAATTCCTCAGCCAGGCCAAGTTTGAAGACCTCTGGCATAAGTTCTCGTAAACCTAGCACTTTTTAGCATTTCAAGCACACATAATTAATTCAACTTCAGCCATTATTAATTTAACCTCATAACAAAGGTGTGAGTCACAGCTTGCAGCAAAGGGAAACCCCCGGGATGAGTTTGAACTCCACAAAAACACAACTCTAATTTGCACCTAGGTTTGCAGGAAAGGAGTGATCCAAACACAAGGTTTAAAACCTCCGCAAAGGTGATGTTACGAGAATTGCGCAATAACAGTCCATTCCTTTTTTTTTCTCTAGCTGACGCTTGGTTAGGGAAAAGGGTAAGAAACAAACTAGGTTAAATGAAGAATGGAGGCTGCTGAAATGAGATTTGGATTACACCAAAGACGGAGGGTGGAAGGAAGATGGCAGAAGGATCTTGATTATGTTGTTGCTGTCATAGGGTGGGTGTTGTTTAATATGGTGGATTTTTAAAAGTTTGTAAGCTGCCAGAGACACTCATGTGTGAGTTGGGAAAAAAGGAAAGAAAGAGAGAGAGAGAGAGAGAGAGAGAGAGAGAGAGAGAGAGAGAGAGAGAGAGAGAGAGAGAGAGAGAGAG
>NW_015386137.1:249093-254703 GCF_001527695.2 Protobothrops mucrosquamatus
TGACCGGCCTCATTTTATAACTTTTTTTTTGCAATGGTTGTTAAGTGAATAGCAATAGTGCTTAAACTTATATACAGCTTCACAGTGCTTTACAGCCCCTCTCTAAGTGGCTTACAGAGTCAGCCTCTTGCCCCCCCCCCCAACAATCTGGCTCCTCATTTTACTGACCTTGGAAGGATGGAAGGCTGAGTCAACCTTGAGCCAGTCAGCATCGAACCCCTGGCAGTCGGCAGAGTTTGCCTTGCAATGACACATTCAGACCACTGGGCCACCAGGGCTCAGAATCAAATGCTGCAATTGTTAAGCAAATAACTGGGGCATTTTTGCTAAAAAAAATTGTAAATGCCATTTTTCAGCAAAACTGTCGTAAAAAGGACCCTGGGATACGGCAAATGGACATAAACCCTGGTGGAAACCCAGAGTTGTTCCTGAGTAGGTTGTGGTTCTCCTCTGCGGCTAGAGAAAGTTTTGGATCCAGGTCTGAAGAGCAATTGGATCTGGGTTCCAGGGGTAGGCAACCTTGGCTCTTTTATGACTTGTGGACTTCAACTCCCAGAATTCCTGAGCCAGCCACGCTGAGGGGAAAGGGAGAGGTTTCCAAGCTGAGCCATGCTGGCTCAGGAATTCTGGGAGTTGAAGTCCACGAGTCATGAAGGGGCCAAAGTTTCCCTCATGCTGGCTCAGGAATTCTGGGAGTTGAAGTCCACAAGTCATAAAGGGGCCTAGGCCTAGAGCAGGGGTAGGCAACCTTGGCTCTTTTATGACTCGTGGACTTCAACTCCCAGAATTCCTGAGCCAGCCACGCTGAGGGGAAAGGGAGAGGTTTCCAAGCTGAGCCATGCTGGCTCAGGAATTCTGGGAGTTGAAGTCCACAAGTCATAAAAGAGCCAAGGTGGCCTACCTCTGGGATAGCCTCATTCTCAATCCCTCCTTCCCCCTTTCATCCACTTGTTCATTCCTCTGAGGCCGGGGTTTCTTGCGACCTTTTCGCCCTCTGAGGTCAACCCACACAATGCACAATGACGCAACCAGATAACCTTCGTCAACCATCTTCTCTGGGTTTGGGACTCAACTGATCTACTCCGTCAACACCACGAAGAACAGGGAGAGATAGTTGAATCCATAAAGCAAAGATAAAAATCCCACACAACTAATCTTGCTGACGTCACAACCTCCCCCTGCACACAGCGGACGGCCTTCCAGCGTCTGCTAAGCAAACCCAAGATAAGGGCCGAGCCCACGGACAATTCCATTGTTACTATTTTTTGCAATCCACTGTCCGTTCTTAACAGCCAATAGAGCTGCATAAAGAGATCTGGGTAATAAAGATAATTTCTAAGATTCTGTTTCACTGCTTTCTTTTAATGAGTTCATCCTTTTCTTGGCTTCTAAGCTGTGTGTCCAGCAACATTTGAAATAATTACACTGATCTCAAAAAACTAAGCGGTGCCAAGACTTACTTTTTTTCTTTCTTTCTTTCTTTCTTTCTTTCTTTCTTTCTTTCTTTCTTTCTTTCTTTCTTTCTTTTTCTTTCTTTCTTTCTTTCTTTTTCTTTCTTTCCTTCTTTCTGCCTGTCTGTCTGTCTGTCTTTTTGTCATTCTCTCTCTTTCTCTCTCTCTTTCTTTCTTCTCTTTCTTTCTTTCTCTCTTTCTTTCTTTTTCTCGGTATTTATCCCACCTTTATGATATACTTTATAGGGAACACAAGGTAGCAAACACACCAACAACACACCTGCCTCCTATTTTACCCACAACAACAATCCTGTGAGGTAGATTGGGTTGAGAGAGGATGACTGGCCCAAAGCCATCCATCCAGCTTTCATGACTAAGGTGGGATTAGAACTCACCATCTCCTGGTGGTGGGCTCAAAGTCATCCAGTCAGCTTTCATGTCTTAAGGATGGGGTTTGTGGAGTGGAGGAGGAAAATTGTGGGGTCCTTAGTACCATTCCACAGATTAATTGTTCTAAATGTCAGGAAATTTCTCCTTACTTTTAGGTTCTCTCTCCTTGATTGGTTTCCATCTGTTGTTTCTTGTCCTGCCTTCAGATGCTTTGGAGAATAGCTTGACCCCCTCTTCTTTGTGGCAGCCCCTCAAATATTGAAATACCGCTATCATGTCTCCCCTAGTTCTTTTTAGAACAGAACAGAACAGAACAGAACAGAACAGAATAGAATAACAGAGTTGGAAGAGACCTTGGAGGTTTTCTAGTCCAGGGGTCCCCAACCCCCGGTACGTGGACCAGCACCAGGCCGTGACATGCCAGAAACCAGTCTGTGCAAACAAGCAAAGTCCCATCCATGGGATGCAGACAGTACATGAAACCACGCTCCTCCGGTCCACGGAAAAACCTCTCTCCATGGAACCAGTCCCAGGTTCCCAAAATGTTGGGGACCTCTATTCTACTCCAACCACCTTCTTGCTTTTGGAGACAAGTTGTTCCACTGGTTAATTGTTCTAACTGTCAGGAAGTTTCTCCTTAGTTCCAGGTTCCTTCTCTCCTTAATTAGTTTCCATCCGTTGCTTCTCATCCTGCCTTCAGGCGCTTTGGAGAACAGCTTGACTCCCTCTTCTTTGGGGCAGCCCCTGAGATATTGAAACATTGCTATCATGTCCCCCCTCGTCCTTCTTTTCATTAAACTAGACATACCCAATTCCAGCAGCCGTTCCTTATATGTTTTAGCCTCCAGTCCCCTAATCATCTTTGTTGCTCTTCTCTGCACTCTTTCTACATGCCAGTTGCCAAGTGCCCGCATTGTGATCATGTGACTGAGGGGATGCTACGACAGTTGTACTTGTGAGGATTGGTTGCAAGTCACAGTTTTCACTCACTCCCGTGTGACTCCAAACAGTCACTAAAGGAAGGGCCGTCAACCGAGAACGACCTGCAATGTCAGCCAAGATCTTAGACTGACTTTTCTCGAACTGCCTCTCTTTGTGCAACTTTGCCATTGGGTTTTCCAATCAGTTACACCACACTGTAATGTCTGCTGGATGTTTTACTTTTCGGAATGGCACCTGGCGAGAAGCCAATCCCTTTGGCCCAGATCCCTACCCAGACAGGGATCCCAGCATAATTACCTTGCAGGATAATACAGCCCGAGCTAATTAACAGGTATTTTTCTTATGCACAAAAATGAATGACACCATTTATCACCTTTGGAGCCCATAGGTTGACTTAGCAAGACCACAGCCTGTCTCCCCAGAGACGCCTCATTTGTTTTAATTCGAGGGTTGTCTGCTTTTCTTCAGACAACAAACAAACAGTGAACCAGCTTCAGAGTTGATTGTTCGCCTCCCAAAATTAAGGAGGCCTCCTTCGGCAGAGTCTCATGCTGTCCTTTCCCTAAAGCAGGGCTTTCCAACCTTTTCACCCATTGTACCACTTTTAGGATATGGCAACATCCGAGTACCACCAGTCACCTAGCAAGGTGTCAAAAACTTGATAAAGTACAGGTAGTCCTCGACTTACAACAGTTCGCTTAGTGACTGTTCGAAATTACAACGGCACTGAAAAAAGTGCCCCCCCCCCCAAGCCACAGCCGAGCAAGACACCTGCCTGCCCACCCGGCGGTGCTCTTCCTCCTGTCCGAGGTTTTCATTGTTGTGAGCATTTCTGTTGAGGATTTGCAGCGGGGGTGGGGTGGGGGGTGTTTGATTTTTATTCCCCCGGTCTGCTGGGTGGTTGCAGCAGGTTTTGGTCACTTCACATGACCCTGGGACACTGTGACCGTCATAAATATGAATCAGTTGCCAAGCATCTGAATGTAAATAACAAGACCCTGGAGAGGCTGCAACATTCCAGCTGATGGGCGCTTCTTCAGGGCTCAGCAGAAGTGTCAGGATCAGTGCTGCTTTCCAGCTGATTGGTGCTTCTTCGGGGCTCAGCAGAAGCACCAGGATCAGCGCCGAGCTCCAGCTGAAATCTGGTGCTGATCCTGGCGCTTCCACTGAGCCCTGACAGCCCTGAAGAAGCGTCGATCAGCTGGAAAGCAGCACTGATCCCAGCGCTTCCGCTGAGCCCTGACAGCCCTGCAGCTCCAGCCATCTCTCGCTCAGGCTTGTGCGGTGCTGCCACCGGTTCAGCTCATTCCCCTCCCCCACTATTTTTCTAGGATGGTCGCGTACCACCTGCCAATGTACCACAGGTGGTACCCGTACCACTGGTTGAAAAGCCCTGCCCTAAAGGATTGTCCTCCATAAAAGCAGAAGGAGAGAAGAGAGGACCAGATTAGAGGGGCCTTCTGGGCATTTTAAAGGAATGCAATGTTTTGATTTATTTGTTTATCAAAGTCTGGAAGGGAGGGAGGGAATCGTTCTGAAAATGAGATGGGTGGTACCTCAACTTGGAATATTGCATTCAGTTCTGGTCACCACACTATAAAAAGGATGTTGAGATTCTAGAAAGAATGCAGAGAAAAGCAACACAAATGATTAGAGGGCCGGAGGCTAAAACATACCAAGAACGGTCACAGGAATTGGGTATGTCTAGTCTAATGAAAACAAGGACTAAGGGAGACATGATAGCAGTGTTCCAATACCTCAGGGGCTGCCCCAAAGAAGAGGGAGTCAAGCTATTCTCCAAAGCACCAGAGGGCAGGACAAGAAACAATAGCTGGAAACTGATCAAGGAGAGAAGCAACCTGGAACTAAGGAGGAATTTCCTGACAGTGAGAACAATCAATCAGTGGAACAACTTGCCTTCAGAAGTTGTGGGTGCTCCATCGCTGGAGGTTTATAAGAAGAAAATGGACAATCATTTATCTGAAAAGGTATAAGGTCTCCTGCTCAAGAAGGGGGTTGGACTAGAAGACCTCCAAGGTCCCTTCCAACTCTATTATTCCATGTTCTATGTTCTAAACATAATAAATGTTTTTTTTCCTGAAGCATCACCTTCCAGACATTGAAGAAAAAAGATTTCACTGTTTAAGAAAAACCATTTCACGCAAACACAGGCAGACGCTGTTGAATTGGAAGCTTTGATGTGCATTGCAAAGCTTGGGGTGACCCTCAAGGCCGCAAGACCTTAGGATGGCCACCCTCCATTTGGTACCTCCCGTATGTCTTGGGGTTACGACTCCCCAAAGTCAAGACAGTGGCCTCCACTGTATGATCAGAGTCCCACCCATTTTTAGCACACCTTGGGGGTAGGGCTTGTATCATGCCTTGTGTTGGCCATCATAAGGTCTGCTTCAGACATCCCTGATCCAGGGGCAGATAAGTTCTAAGTCGCTTTTTTCAGTGCTGTTGTAACTTTGAATAGGTACTTTGAACATCATCAGTGCTAGAAAGGAGTGGGGCTTTCAGAAAGAAGGAGGAGGAGAAAGAAGAAGATGACTTGATGCTCTCTGAGCTTAATGGTTTTCTTGCAGATGTTTCATTACCCAACTAGGTAACATCTCCAGCACTGATGATGTTCCCTAGTTGGGTAATGAAACATCTGCAAGAAAACAATTAAGCTCAGAGAGCACCAAGGACCCCACAGTAGTAGTAGTTGTTGTTCTTCTTCTTCTCCTCCTCCCCTCCTCCTCCTCCTCCTCCTCCTCCTCTTCTTCTTCTTCTTCTTCTTCTTCTTCTTCTTCTTCTTCTTCTTCTTCTTCTTCTTCTTCTT
>NW_015386137.1:255408-285363 GCF_001527695.2 Protobothrops mucrosquamatus
AAAAGAGGGAGATAGGCCTGGTCATGCCAGGTGGGGTGTGAGGGAGTTGGAAATCCATGAATCATGATTCAATTGACAGGGGCAGCTCCAGATCAAACCTGCTTTGCGAGTGCCAGGCAATTAAGACAGGGTGATGAGTAAAGCTGGTGTTCAGGTCAACTTTGCAGTGCTTCCCTGCACTGGAGTGGAGTGGAGTGGAGTGGAGTGGAATGAAATAGAATAGAATAGAATAGAATAGAATAGAATAGAATAGAATAGAATAGAATAGAATAGAATAGAGTAGGGTAGGGTAGGGTAGGGTAGGGTAGGGTAGGGTAGGACGGGACAGGACAGGACAGGACAGGACTAGGAGAGTAGAGTAGAGTAGAGTAGAGTAGAGTAGAGTAGAGTAGAGTAGAGTAGAGTAGAGTAGAGTAGGGTAGGGTAGGGTAGGGTAGGGTAGGGTAGGACAGGACTAGGAGACTAGACTAGACTAGAGTAGACTAGAGTAGACTAGAGTAGACTAGACTAGACTAGACTAGACTAGACTAGAATAGAATAGAATAGAATAGAATAGAATAGAATAGAATAGAATAGAATAGAATAGAAGCAGAGCAGAGCAGAGCAGAGCTGGAAGGGACCTTGGAGGCCTTCCAGTCCAACCCCCTGCTCAAGCAAGAGAACCTATATCATTTCAGACAAATGGCTGTGCAATCTCTTCTTACAAACCTCTGAAGGCAAGCCGTTCCACTGGTTAATTGTCCTCACTGTTAGGAAATTTCTCCTTAGTTCTTGGTTGATTCTCTCCTTGATTAGTTTCCATCCATTGTTTTATGTCTTGCCTTCAGGTGCTTTGGAAAATAATTTGACCCCCTCTTCCTTGTGGCAGCCCCTCAGATACTGGAATGCTGCCATCATGTCCCACCCTAGTCCTTCTTTTCTCTAGACTGGCCATACCCAAACTCCTGCCACCGTTCTTCATATGTTTTTGTCTCCAGGCCTTTAATCATCTTAAATGCTCTTCTCTGCACTTCTCCCAAAGTCTCAACATCTTTTTTGTAATGTGGTGACTAAAACCGGATGCTGTATTCCAGGTGTGGCCTTACTAAGGCTTTGTAAAGCGGTACTAATACTTCACGTGATTTTGATTCTATGCCTCTGTTTATACCACCTAGAGCAGGGCTTTTCAACCAGTGGTACAAGTACCACCTGTGGAACATTGGCACCTGGCAGGTGGTACGCGACCATCCTAGAAAAGTGGGTAGCGGGGGAGGGGAATGAGCTGAACCGGTGGCAGCACCGCACAAGCCTAAGCGAGAGACGGCTGGAGCTGCAGGGCTGTCAGGGCTCAGCGGAAGCGCCAGGATCAGTGCCGCTTTCCAGCTGATCAGCGCTCCTTCGGGGCTGTCAGGGCTCAGTGGAAGCGCCAGGATCAGTGCCAGGCTCCAGCTGGAGCTCAGCGCTGATCCTGGTGCTTCTGCTGAGCCCAGAAGAAGCACCAATCAGCTGGAACTTTGCAGCATCTCCAGGGTCTTGTGATTTACATTCAGATGCTTGGCAACTGATTCATATTTATGACGGTCACAGTGTCCCAGGATCATGTGAAGTGACCAAAACCTGCTGCAACCACCCAGCAGACGGGGNAAAAGAGGGAGATAGGCCTGGTCATGCCAGGTGGGGTGTGAGGGAGTTGGAAATCCATGAATCATGATTCAATTGACAGGGGCAGCTCCAGATCAAACCTGCTTTGCGAGTGCCAGGCAATTAAGACAGGGTGATGAGTAAAGCTGGTGTTCAGGTCAACTTTGCAGTGCTTCCCTGCACTGGAGTGGAGTGGAGTGGAATGGAGTGGAGTGGAATGAAATAGAATAGAATAGAATAGAATAGAATAGAATAGAATAGAATAGAATAGAGTAGGGTAGGGTAGGGTAGGGTAGGGTAGGGTAGGGTAGGGTAGGACGGGACAGGACAGGACAGGACTAGTAGAGTAGAGTAGAGTAGAGTAGAGTAGAGTAGAGTAGAGTAGAGTAGAGTAGAGTAGAGTAGAGTAGAGTAGAGTAGAGTAGGGTAGGGTAGGGTAGGGTAGGGTAGGACAGGACTAGGAGACTAGACTAGACTAGACTAGACTAGACTAGACTAGACTAGACTAGAATAGAATAGAATAGAATAGAATAGAATAGAATATGGACTGGACTGGACTGGACTGGACTTAGACAGACTTAGACTAGACTAGACTAGACTAGACTAGACTAGACTAGACTAGACTAGAATAGAATAGAATAGAATAGAATAGAATAGAATAGAATAGAATAGAATAGAAGCAAAGCAGAGCTGGAAGGGACCTTGGAGGCCTTCCAGTCCAACCCCCTGCTCAAGCAAGAGAACCTATATCATTTCAGACAAATGGCTGTGCAATCTCTTCTTACAAACCTCTGAAGGCAAGCCGTTCCACTGGTTAATTGTCCTCACTGTTAGGAAATTTCTCCTTAGTTCTTGGTTGATTCTCTCCTTGATTAGTTTCCATCCATTGTTTTATGTCTTGCCTTCAGGTGCTTTGGAAAATAATTTGACCCCCTCTTCCTTGTGGCAGCCCCTCAGATACTGGAATGCTGCCATCATGTCCCCCCCTAGTCCTTCTTTTCTCTAGACTGGCCATACCCAAACTCCTGCCACCGTTCTTCATATGTTTTTGTCTCCAGGCCTTTAATCATCTTAAATGCTCTTCTTTGCACTTCTCCCAAAGTCTCAACATCTTTTTTGTAATATGGTGACTAAAACCGGATGCTGTATTACAGGTGTGGCCTTACTAAGGCTTTGTAAAGCGGTACTAATACTTCACGTGATTTTGATTCTATGCCTCTGTTTATACCACCTAGAGCAGGGCTTTTCAACCAGTGGTACAAGTACCACCTGTGGAACATGGGCACCTGGCAGGTGGTACGCGACCATCCTAGAAATGTGGGTAGCGGGGGAGGGGAATGAGCTGAACCGGTGGCAGCACCGCACAAGCCTGAGCGAGAGACGGCTGGAGCTGCAGGGCTGTCAGGGCTTACCGGAAGCGCCAGGATCAGTGCCGCTTTCCAGCTGATCGGCGCTCCTTCGGGGCTGTCAGGGCTCAGTGGAAGCACCAGGATCAGTGCCAGGATCCAGCTGGAGCTCAGCGCTGATCCTGGTGCTTCTGCTGAGCCCAGAAGAAGCACCAATCAGCTGGAACTTTGCAGCATCTCCAGGGTCTTGTGATTTACATTCAGATGCTTGGCAACTGATTCATATTTATGACGGTCACAGTGTCCCAGGATCATGTGAAGTGACCAAAACCTGCTGCAACCACCCAGCAGACGGGGGGGGGGAATAAAAACCAAACACCCCCCCACCCCACCTCCGCTGCAAATACTCAACAGAAATGCTCACAACAATTAAAACCTCAGACAGGAGAAAGAGTGTGACTGGGTGGGCAGGCAGGTGTCTTGCTCGGCTGTGGCTTGGGGGCACTTTTTTCAGTGCCATTGTAACTTCGAACAGTCACTAAGCGAACTGTTGTAAGTTGAGGACTACCTGTACTTTATCACATTTTCTTTTTTTTTTGGTCATCAAGTTTTTGACACCTTGCTAGGCGACTGATGGTACTTGGATATTGCCATATCCTAAAAGTGGTACAATGGGTGAAAATGTTGAAAAGCCCTGACCTAGAGGCCCACTTGAGTTTTAGAAGGGCATCTGAGTCACCTTCCAAGCTATGGGGTGAGTAGCTTTCTCACCTCAACAGCCCCTGCTCGCTGGGGCAGCCTCTAATGTCTGTTCCTCCCACCAATCGATTTTTTTATATGCTCCATCGCTGGAGGTTTTCAAGAAAAGGTTAGACAGACATTTGTCTGGAATGGCATAGGGCAGGGATGGACAATTATGGAAATTTTAGAACCTTCAACTCCTAGAATTGAAGTGGGTTGGGGTGAAAGACAGAGACTGACCCAAAGTCACTGAGCTATTTTCATGCCTTTGGTGGGACTAGAACTCACAATCTCCTGGTTACTGGTCCAGAGTCACCCACCTGGCTCTCATGCCTTTGGTGGGACTAGAACTCACAGTCTCCTGATTATTGGTCCAGAGTCACCCACCCAGCTCTCATGCCTTTGGTGGACTAGAACTCACAATCTCCTAGTTACTGGTCCAGAGTTACCCACATGGCTCTCATGCCTACCTATGGTGGAACTAGAACTCACAATCTCCTGGTTACTAGTCCAGAATCACCCACCCGGCTCTCATGCCTTTGGTGGGACTAGAACTCACAGACTCCTGGTTATTGGTCCAGAGTCACCCACCCAGCTTCCGTGCCTACCTATGGTGGAACTAGAACTCACAGTCTCCTGGTTACTGGTCCAGCGTTACACACCTGGCTCTCATGCCTTTGGTGGGACTAGAACTCACAGTCTCCTGGTTATTGGTCCAAAGTCACCCACCCAGCTCTCATGCCTACCTATGGTGGAACTAGAACTCACAGTCTCCTGGTTACTGGTCCAGCGTTACACACCTGGCTCTCATGCCTTTGGTGGGACTAGAACTCACAGTCTCCTGGTTATTGGTCCAAAGTCACCCACCCAGCTCTCATGCCTACCTATGGTGGAACTAGAACTCACAGTCTCCTGGTTACTGGTCCAGAGTCACCCACCAGGCTCTCATGCCTATAGTGGGACTAGAATTCACAGTCTCCTAGTTTCTAGCTGGTGCCTTAACCACTAGACCAAACTGGCTGTCAATCATTAACTCTTATTCATGTTGACGCTTGCATGGGGTGTCCATACTAAAGAACTGTGGCTGGAAACAAAGGCAAAATCAAGCTGGTTTAATAATCTCAGGATGATTGTGATACAGGTAGTCCTCGACTTAGCAACCATTCAAAGTTATGACTCAACCAGACCTAACAGGTACAACTGTCACAATATCCCTGTAGTCCATGATCAAAATTTGGACCCTTAGCAACCGGCATGGACTCGTGACGATTGCCATGTCCCGGTTGCCACGTGGCCGCCATTTGCAACCTTCTCAGCTAACTTCCGATAAGCAAAGCCAACGAGGGAAGCTGGATGTGCTTAACAACTGCAGTGATTCACTTAAGGACCAGGTTAAAAAAGGTCATAAATCACCCACCACTTACTTCACTGTCTCGTTCACCCACATGGTCGTAAGTCGAGGATTACCTATGTAAACAGAGACCTTTCAGTGACCTCATTCATACCATGAGGTCATTTGCCTGATTCACGTCCCTTGGGCATCCCTTCCTGAAACGACATTCCAGGACTCTCATTTCAGGAGGAAGGGGTTGGACTAGAAGACCTCCAAGGTCCCTTCCAACTCTGCTGTTCTGCTATTCTACCTCTCAGCCTCTCCATTTGGATTTTTCAAATTTTGCAAACATGACACACTCCAAACACATTTTCTTTGGCATGCGGTCCCTAATATGTGCATTTATTTGATTGACAGGCTGCGCCAATCGGTATCAGCCTAGACAGATTTCTGCAAATCATCTCCCTTAACATATTTGGGTAGATCAGTTCGATAACGATCTGGGTTTTTTTTTTAAAAAAGATGATTCCTATGTAGGGTGACACACAAGCACACATACTAACTCTTCAGAAATCGCGTTGCGAAATTCACAGGCCTGCAAATTGCACGCAGTAACTAAGTATACTGCATGAGTCAAATTGGAAAAAAAAACGTGAAAGTAGATGAATTTCTACCTGTTTCAATCTTCCACCATCCAGTGGTTTGGGAAAGTAAATTTTGCAACGTTTATAAAGCAAGACCAGACGAATCTTGCTGGCTCAAAAGGCAGCTTATGTAATTTATTTTCTTTACATAAGCAGATGTACGTAAATAAATCCACCCAGCTCGACAGGTCAAATTGTTCTGTGCGGGATTTTCTGCCATTTAACAGGCACAGGTTTATTGCCAGCTCACCTGTGTTAAGAAATTCAATCCATAACACAGAACAAAAATTTGGAACACCTTTATTTATTTTATAACAATAACAATAATAGAGTTGGAAGGGCTGAGACTGAAATAGAACAGAAACTGAACAACAGAGTTGGAAGGGACCCTGGAGGTCTTCTAGTCCAACCCCCTGCTCAAGCAGGAGACCCTATACAGAATAACAGAATTCAGAATAACAGAATTTGGAAGGGACCCTGGAGGTCTTCTAGTCCAACCCCCTGCTCAGGCAGGAAACCCTATACCATTTCAGACAGGGAATCCTAGACTTACGACCACAACCAAGCCTAACATTTCTGTTCCTAAGTGAGACATTTTGTTCAGTAGTTTTGCCCCATTTGACGACTTTTCTTGCCACAGTTGTTAAGTGAATCACTGCAGCTGATAAGTTAGTCATACGGTCGTTAAGTGAACCTGTCTTCCTGATTGGCTTTGCTTTGTCAGGAACTCGCGAAAGGGGATCATGTGATCCCGGGACACCACAACCGTCATAAATATGAGTCAGTTGCCAAGCAACTGAAGTCTGATCATGTGGCCATGGGGGGGATGCTGCAACGGTCATAAGTATGAAACATGCTCATAAGTCACTTTTTTTCAGTGCCCTTATAACTTTGAATGGTCACTAAACGAACTGTTGTCTGGCTTCCCCCTTTTGACTTCGCTGGTCAGAAATCAGCTGGGAATATGAAACGCATGGTTCTTATTTATTGATTTCATGTTTTATATGGCATTTCAGTTGTACAACGGTATGGGCAGCATAAAGTTTAATAATAATAATAAATAACGTGTCCAATTTTTTATCATATGACTGTAAGCATGCGGCAGAACAGAAATAGCAGAGTTGGGTGGGACCTTGGAGGTCTTCTAGTCCAACCCCCTGCTCCAACAAGAAACCCCTATACCATTTCTGTCCAGTCTCTTCTTAAAAGCCTCCACTGTTGGAGCACCCACAACTTCTGGAGACAAGTTGTTCCACTGAAATTTCTCCTTAGTTTTAGGTTGCTTCTCTCCTTGATTAGTTTCCACCAGTTGCTTCTTGTCCTGCCTTCAGGCGCTTTGGAGAACAGCTTGACTCCCTCTTCTTTGGGGCAGCCCCTGAGATATTGGATTGCTGCAACAGTTGCAAGTTTGAGGACCAGTTGGAAATCACCTTTTTCAGTCCCATGGACCTTTGAACGGTCACTAAACGAATGGCTGTAATTCAAGGGCTACCTATATCATAAAGAGCACTGACTGATAGATATGTTTCCAGTTTTAATGCGAGCGAAGGAAATGTTTCCAGTTCTTTGCTGGAATCAATCAGCCAGCCAGCTCACTCCCCCCGGGCACCAAAAGTTGCAAAATATGCCAGAAAATGTCCTGACATGAACCACGGATAGGTTACAACCCTCCCTTTGGATTTTTGCTACACCTATGGGAAGTTAAGAGCCTTCGGACCGGTCCAGCAACTACCCTGGGGTGGTGTAGGATCAACAGGAGATTCAAATGTCTTGCGCTCTGAACACCCCACCCTGGGGCTGTTTGCAAGTTTCTTCTGCCTTTCCTCCCCCCCCAGTTGTGGGTTTTACAAGCTGCAGCGTCTTGGGGGTGGGCGTTCTGCTCCTGGGGGCGAGTACAGGTGTTCAGGCAATGAAATTCTGCAGCTCCACCTGGAGGTGTGAGTTACCTGGCCCAGGCAGCATTAACCCTTTGCTGGAGGTGAAAGGAAATATTTCCACCCTTACCTGGGAAGGTTTTGGTGCTGCTCAATGCCCGATCAAATCCTGCTTTTTTTTTTTTTTTTTGCAAAAGTGCAACTGGGCATGTGCCAAATATAGACTGCTGAATCAAGGCCAAGGGCCAGGTGGATGCTTGTTCTTCACATTCACAAACCTGCAACTTTACAGGTAGATAACCTTTATTGTCATTTTTTTTTTTTTACTGTGGGCACAACGGCACCCATCAAAAATCTGTATGTCTTGTCTAGGGGTCTCCAATCTTGGCCACTTTTAAGACTTGCGGACTTCAACTCCCAGAATTCCTGGCTGGCTGAGGAATTCTGGGAGCTAAAGTCCGCAAGGCTTAAAGTGGCCAACTTTGGAGACCCCTGATCTAGTCTAACAAAGGGAAGAACTAGGAATTTGGGATAGCTGTCTTCCACTTTTGAACAGCTGTCACAAAGAAAGGGTCAAGCTGTTTTCCAATTGCACCTGAGGGCAGGCCAAGAAGCAACGGATGGTAACCAAGGAGAGAAGCAACCTAGAACTAAGGAGAAATTTCCTGACATTCAGAACAATTAACCAGTGGAATAGAAGTTGCCTTCAGAAGTTGTGGGTGCTCCAACACTGGAGGGTTTTAAGAAAAGACTGGACTGATATAGGTCTCCTTCTGAGCAGAGGGTTGGACTAGAAGACCTCCAAGGTCCCTTCCAACTCTGTTATTCTCTACTCTGCATTCTGTATAACTCAGCCAAGTAGATGGATCTCCATCTCAAGAGGAAAGAAGAACAAAGGGGGTCACCAGCTTCTCTGAGATTTGAAGTCCAAACATCTTGGAAGTTGTCAAGATTGAGAAATACTGGTCTAGGGAATTGCATACATGATGTGCTTATTATGTGGATGTGTCACACAAGCTCAGAAAATGGGTTAGGAAAGTAATCATTATTACAATTAGCCCAATAAACATTTATGCAAATGTAACCTCAGAGAGCTAAGTCAGCAGTCAACCAGATCTTCCTGGTCTTAGATTTCCAATCTCTCAACCAAAAACATCTCGGAGAAGACATCCCTCAGATGGATTAGATGACTTGAACCAGAAGAACCATTCTAACTTGACACCAAGATGCTTCCTAGGTCCAGATTTGTTCTTCCATCTAGTCCTCCAGCCAAAATGGCCTCTTGCTGCATTCTTTTGACTCCACCATCTCATCACCATCTTGACTAACTGCCTCTGACTCATCTTGGCCCTCCAATACTGTAGAGCTGTTCACCAAATGCTCATTATCTAACAACCAGCCTCCCTGGTGATTGCATAATTGGGATTGTTCAATCGTGTATGTAAAGCACAGGGCAGGGCCCACTGGTGGTGGTGGTGGGGAGGCGAGACAAGGGAGGGGGCAGGATTATGTAAAGCATGGAAGATTCTGGAAGGAGGTACCTGAACTGGTCTGAGGGCCAAAAAGCGAGGCAGGAATGAATAGCAGTGCAGTCTCCATGAATGTCAGAATAGGTTCTACGGCAATGTTTCTCAGCTTTAGCTGTGTGGACTTCAATTCCCAGAATTGAACCTGTGTGGACCAGCTCCCAATTGTATGGACTTAAATCCCAGAGTTGTGGTGTACTTTAACTCCCAGAAGCTGTGGACTTCCACACCCAGAATTAAAGATGTCGGGACCAATCCTGCATTGTGTGGACGTCAATCCCAGAGGAGTTTTGGTGGCCTTCAGCTCCTAGAATCTAAACCAGGGGTAGTCAACCTTGGCTCTTTTATGACTCGTGGACTTCAACTCCCAGAATTCCTGAGCCAGCCATGCTGAGGGGAAAAGGAGAGGTTTCCAAGCTGAGCCATGCTGGCTCAGGAATTCTGGGAGTTGAAGTCCCCGAGTCATAAAAGAGCCAAGGTTGACTACCCCTGATCTAAACTGTGTGGACTTCAACATCCAGAGTCGAAGCTGTCTGGGGAATTCTGGGATTTGAAGTCCACCCATCTTGAAGTTGCTGAGGTTGAGAAACGTTGGGTCTCCAGGGTTGCAGTTTGAGACCTGGCTACAGAGACTTCTCCAACAAACACACCTGGAAGATTGTGATGTTGAGCTCAGGGCCCATGGGTATCCTATTTATTCCTGGACAATCACTGACCCCTTGGATCAGTGTTTCAGAGGTATTTCCTTAACAGATTCGCTATAGGCCCATTTTGTCAAAACCTGGAAATGTGGGTTTTCAGCAAAACCATCATAAAACATGGTTAAGGAACAGCAAGACATTGCAAATGACCATAAATGCTGGCTGGTTTCCAGGTGACCGAAATGTGGTCATGTGATCCTGGGGGGGGCACCATTAGAACTTCTCAACTGGTCATAAGTACCCCCACAGAGGTCCATCATAATCTTGACTGATTACTAAGCAACCAGTCATAAATCGAGGACTATATGACTGTATTGAATTTTCTCTCCTCTTGCACTGGTCAAAGGTGGGACAGCAACTATGGCTGATTCTTCCCCCAGTAGAACAGGGTTCTAGCTTTATCTGTGCATATCAGCATTAAACAGCTGGATGGAACTCTTCCTTTAAAGGGTTAGGATGCAGCTGAGGGTGTCAACATTGCTGCAATCTTGTCAAGTTAAATTCATCGTCTTCCAGATGTTGCTAGAGGAGAATTTCTACCAGCCTCAAACAAGGTTCTATGTTTAGGCAAGAAAAACCAATTGCACAGGTATAGTATAGGCTCTGGCTCAGTAGTGCCAACTGTGAGAGGGATCTCGGAGTCCTAGTGGACAATCCCTTAAATAGGAGCCAGCCATGTGCTGCAGCTGCCAAAAAAGCCAACACAGTGCTAGGCTGCATTATCAGAGGGATAGAATCAAGATCACATGATGGGTCAATGCCATTTTACAATGCCTTGGTAAGGCCACACTTGGAACACGGCATCCAGTTTTGGTCGCCACGATGTAAAAAAGATGCTGAGACTCTAGAAAGAGTGCAGAGAAGAGCAACAAATATGATCAGGAGACTGGAGTCTAAAACATAAAACGAACGGTTGCTGGAATTGGGCATGTCGAGTTTAATGAAGAGAAGGACCAGGGGTGACATGATAGCAGTCTTCCAATATCTCAGGGGCTGCCCCAAAAAAGAGGGAGTCAAGCTCTTCTCCAAAGCACCTGAAGGCAGGACAAGAAGCAACGGATGGAAACTAACCAAAGAGAGAAGCAACCTGGAATTAAGGAGAAATTTCCTGACAGAACAATTAATTAGTGGAACAACTTGCCTCCAGAAGTTGTGAATGCTCCAACACTGGAAGTTTTTAAGAAGAGAGTGGACAGACATTTGTCTGAAATGGTATAGTTTCCTGCCTAAGCAGGGGATTGGACTAGAAGACCTCCAAGGTCCTATTCTATTCTATTCTATTCTATTCTATTCTATTCTATTCTATTCTATTCTATTCCTCCATATTCTGTTCTGTTCTATTCTATTGTTCTGTTCTGTTCTTGTAGCAATGGCTTGGTTTTCCCACATAGAGGAAGGCCATAGAACACAGAATCCCAGGGCTGGAAGGAACCTCAGAGGTCTTCTAGTCCAATCCTGTTAAGGCAGGAGATCTTATACCATCCAGATCCAACGTCCCAAGAGTGCTTTTTCAAAAGGCAACTGGACTTTGCTTTTTCCTTGAAGACGTTTCACTTCTCATCCAAGAAGCTTCTTCAGCTCTAACCAAATGGCGAAGGATGGAAGGATCGTGGATTTAGTCAGAGCTGAAGAAGTGAAACATCTTCAAGGAAAAACAAAGTCCAGTTGCCTTTTGAAAAAGCACTTTTGGGACAACCGTGACCTGGATGACTGAGAATCTCCTTGTAGACATCTCGGTCAAATGGGTTGTCCAGTCTGTTTTTGAAAACCTCCAGTGATGGAGCATCCACAACTCCACCACCGCAGCCTGTATCTTCTTCCACCTTAGAAGAATAATTTTGGGGTTCTCAATAATTCTGAGTTCCCGCAAACCTGAGTGGAGCAAGATCCAATCAAAGAAAATGAAATGAAATCGAGACATACTGCAAAAAAGATTTTATTCTCAAGAACAAAAAAAGGGGGGGCAGGGACTTCGTTTTATAGGGGAACTGGTTTTTGATGTGTACACGTGTGGCGTGTGGTTTGCGTTATGTGCTGGTTTTAACATGTTTTTCTGGCGCAGATGTGCAGATATAGGAGTGGGAGGGTTGATCAGAAGCCTTTCAACTTCTATCCATTCTTTAGGGTGATTATTTTTTGAGAGGGAAATAAAGTCGAGGGAGTCACCAACAGCAGTTTTCTTAATGGCCAGATAATAAACCTGGGCGATTATTCAACATGAGAATGAGAAGTGGGTTCATCAAGTGTAGCTTCCTAGAGTGGCTGTCAAAATCAGGACCTGTTCTGGACCAGAGGTCCCCAACTCCCGGTCCGTGGCCTGTTAGAAACCGGAGGTGAGCGACAGGCGAGCAAAACTGCACATGTGTGGCATCTAGGTGACACTCCCCTCCTCTTACTGGCCCAGTCCATTTCGGTCTGGAGAAGATGGATAGATTATATTCAGAACAAATATGGGACTAAAAAGTTCCATTTGGCTTAGGAGTAAATTTTAGAGTATTATTATTATTAATACTAGTTTATTATAGTGGAATTTTTGTTAGTTTTAATTGTACGATATTATTATTTTTAGTATTAATATTGTATGGTTTCACAATTAGGTTGTTAATTTGTTTATTATTGTTTTTAATTTTAATTTGTTTAAATTTATGTTAAAGGGGAGTTAAAGCGTGTTATGGACTTGGTTACTTAAACAGTTGGTTAATGTTAGTTAGATTATGATTATTATATTTGTAACCCTGTGTTCAGCTTTGGGAAGTGTGGGAGGGGGGGGCTTGGGGGTTTATATTGTAATTTTTATAAAACTTTTAATAATAATAGTAAAAAAAAGAAATTGTCTTCTACAAAATCAGTTTCTTGTGCCAAAAAGGTTGGAGATCCGTATTCTGGATGACCTCATGGCCTCAGCCCTCACCAGATTTCACCCAGGCCTTGCTTCTTAAATCCAATCTCCATTTAACTCCTCTATTATAATCTTATTTTTCCTTCCAGGAAGGGAGAGGAAGAGGAGTGATGGCTTGATTTGAGTTCTACTCCATGAACGAAGAGTAATTTTCTAGTATTTCTTTAACCAGAGGAGGAATTTATTATTATTTTTTAATAAAGTCCTTTACTGGAGGCGTCATGCTCCTCTCAACTGATTGGAGGCAAACAGGATGGAAAGAGCATTTGACTTCAGTATCTAATGTTGAAATAAGAGAAATGTTGGTTAGTAAACTTAAGACATTTGGAAATTAATAGAAAATAAGAATGCTGTACTGTATTATTAATTAGCTGATGTAAGATGGTGAGAAATAGAATATATTCAGATAGATAAGATGTGTATCCTGAACATTAGGTTTTGTGATGAATTGGGATGAAGGGAGCTGTGGTTATTTAAAACTTGGAAATTATAAATATTAAATGTTAAATGTAAATGGGAAACTAAAAATTGGGAAAAACTAATTAGGACATTGATAGTCTATATAAAGATTGAATGTTAAAAGAACTAGGATGTGTATAAACTAAAAATTATTGAAATATTTAATGTAATAGTTTGAGACGTGTACTAAAGATATCTGTATGTTATTGAATTATCAATTAACTCAGCTGCCACGCTGCTTTTAAAATATTTAAATGAAAAACGAGAAAATCGATAAAACTTTAAAAACAAATCTAAGAAAAAAAATCTTGAAGAAAAAAAGTTATGGGCAAGAAGAACACACCCTCAACAGTTCCAAATCCATGGAGGAGCCCAGATGTTTTCAGATGGACCATTTCTCTGTCCGAGCTTCCACCTTTTTGACCAGGCCTTTTCCCAAGATCTGGAAGTCTTCCAAAATGGCTTCCACGTTTGGAACCACCGTTGGCGGAGAACTTAGTCTGGACATCATCCTCCCTTTAATGTTTGATACCTGGTGGAATTAAAAGAAGCAGGTTAAAATAGCTGCCAAATATGGCTCCAACTATACATTGGAACCTATATATTTGTAAAAAGGGGGCGAGAATTTACTGGTTTTTTTCTTCTTTTTTTTAAGCATCCAGCCTGGATGGATTCTATATATTAAATGTTAAATTTTCTTTGCTATTTGGATCATCTTTTTCTCTCTTTTTTGTACACCATTTTTCCCCTTTTTGTTGTGTTTAGTGCTGGACGTATGTTTTTGTTTTGTTTAATTTGTTTTTCTATTTCGTATTTTACCTTTTGTGATAAAACAAAATAAATATACTTCAACAACTTACACATTGGAATCCTGCAGCCACTGGTGCTCTCTGAGCTTGGTGGTTTCCTTGCAGACATTTCATGACCCAACTAGGTAACATCATCAGTGCTATCCCAAAGGTGCTTTTCAACAAGACAACTGGACTTTCTTTTTTTCTCTTTGAAGACGTTTCGCTTCTCATCCAAGAAGCTTCTTCAGCTCTGACTGGATGGTAGGGAATGGAAGGATTTATACTCCTTGAAGACAGCTGGTCATTTGCATTCTTTTAGGGAGTCGTTGAGCCCACTTGGAGATTTATCTGTGTCCTCAGGGTCACCTGAGTGGTGCAAATGGGTGTGGAGCCTTCTTGGGACTGCTGAAAGGACTGTGTTGTAGACTGGAGATCAATGATTCATATCCCTCCCCCTCTGTTGAGAGAAGGCTGTTCAGTTTTGACCTAGATGGCCTCTTTGACCCCTCTTTCAAACCAGCAATCCTCTGTCTAAAATGCGGAAATTATATTCCTTGAAGACAGCTGGTCATTTGTATTCTTTCAGAGAGTCGTTGAGGCCACTTGGAGATTTACGTGTCCTCAAGGTCACCTGAATAATCTTCTTCAGAGTCATCTTCAGCCAACACAACATACGTGCACACTTTAAACCCAAGAATACACTGAGGCAGAGGCTTGTCCACCCCAAAGACAAAACACCCAGATACAAACTGAACAATGTGGTATATGCAGTACAATACAGTGAGACACGTGCAGATCTGTACGTTGGGGAAACAAAACAACCACTTCACAAAAACATAGGAGAACAAACCCATCAGGACAAGATTCAGCAGTCCATCTGCATTTGAAAGACAAAGGCCGCTCTTTCGAAAACAGCAAAGTCCACATTTTGGACAGTGTGGATCACTAGTTTGAAAGGGGGGTCAAAGAGGCCATCTAGGTCCAAACCGAACAGCCCTCTCTCAACCGAGAGGGAGGGATATGACATCATCTCACTCCAGTCTACAACACAGTCTTTTCAGGAGTTCCAAGAAGACTCCACACACACTTGCACTACTCAGGTGACCGTGAGGACGCAGACAAACCTCCAAGTGGCCTCAACGACTCTCTAAAAGAATGCAAATGACCAGCTGTCTGCAAGGAATATAAATCTTTCCATTCCCCACCATCTGAAGAAGCTTCTTGGATGAGAAGCGAAACGTCTTCAAAGAGAAAACAAGAAAGTCCAGTTGCCTCTTGAAAAAGCACCTTTGGGTCAAGAGTTGAGCGCTCACCTTGAAGGGCTGCGGTTCAAAGGCCGAAGGCTTCCAGAGGACCCCAATAACGTCTCCTCCATATTTGTCATAGAAGAACAGGGCAAAGTCACTAAAGGCTTCCTGCAATAAGAAAGGTTTTCATGAAAGGAAACTGCCCACATCTCCAAGTCTAATCAACCTTCACGATCGCAAGGTCGCAACTGCCACCTTGACTTTTCACGCAGACACACGCAGAGGGTGACCCCTAGCTTGCAACAGGACAAGTGAAGTCTACCTTACATTGAAGGTGTCTCTTTTAACTCCTAGATGGAGGTGGTTGGCCGTGGCTTTCTTCTAAGACCTTTCACACTTAAGGGTCCTTGATACTCTCTGAGTTTGGCTGTTTCCTTGCTGCAGTTGTTTTATGACCCAGCTAGGGAACATCATCAGTGCTAGAAGGAAGTGGGGTTGGCTCTACCAGTGATGGTGGAAGTGTTCTTGGTAGTTCCTTAATTAGGCTGAGATATGTATGTAGGGAGGGGAGGGGGAATATAGAGAGAGACGATAGCTAGCTAGATTATTATCAGATGGGTAGATAAATAATAATAGACAGATACAGACAGAGACGATAGATAGATAGATAGATAGATAGATAGATAGATAGATAGATAGATAGATAGATAGATAGATAGATAGATAGATAGATAGATAGATGGATGGATGGATGGATGGATGGATGGATGGATGGATGGATGGATGGATGGACGGAGAGAGAGAGAGAGAAGATGGATAAATAAATAGACACAGAGATAGATAGACAGACAGACAGACAGAGAGAGACAGAGTTAGAAGAAAAGAATGTTTGTACTCAGGGTTGAACTGTGGACTCCTTAGTGCTGTCTGAGCTTGGTGGTTTTCTTGCAGACATTTCATGACTCAACTAGGTAATGTCATCAGTGCTAAAGGGAGGAGGGTGAAGGGGAGGAGGAGGAGGAGGAAGAGGAGAGGACCGAGGGGTCCTTAGTGCTCTCTGAGCTTGGTGGGGGTTTTTTGGGACATTTCATGACCCAACTAGGTAACATTATCAGTGTTAGAAAGGCGGAGAGCTGGCTTTCTGTTTACATACAGTGGTTTGCCCTTGACATGATGGGACTGTTGTTTTCTATCTTGGTGGATCTAAGACCTCCGAGTCTTGATGTCTGCCTGTCTGAAACACTGGATTAGAGCGTGAAGGGAAGACCACCATGAAACCTACCGGCTCTTGGCTCAGCTGGGAAGTTGATCTCTCTACTCACAAGGCACTAAGTTCAGCCTAAGGCAAACTTTCCTTTGTGCGCTCAGAAGAAAGCCCTAAATCGGGGTTAAGAGCCTTTTAAGTAACAAGCTGAAGCAAGAATCTTACTAATCCCTTTTTGATTTCTTCATCTTTCTTTTTAAGCTAAGTTGGATTTGCTCTTGGTCGGGGTAGGCAACCTTGGCTCTTTTATAACTCGTGGACTTCAACTCCCAGAATTCCTGAGCCAGCATGGCTCAGCTTGGAAACCTCTCCCTTTCCCCTCAGCATGGCTGGCTTAGGAATTCTGGGAGTTGAAGTCCACGAGTCATGAAGGGGCCAAGGTTTGCCTCATGCTGGCCCAGAATTCCTGAGCCAGCAGGGCTCAGCTTGGAAACCTCTCCCTTTCCCCTCAGCATGGCTGGCTCAGGAATTCTGGGAGTTGAAGTCCACCAGTCATAAAAGAGCCAAGGTTGCCCACCCCTGATCTTGGTTATTTCCCAGAGCCACAGTGTGGCACACATAAAAAAAAAAATATCAGCCACGGTTGCCATCTTGACTTGTAACGACCATACCCCGTACAGGTAATCCTCGACTTACAACCGTTCGTTTAGTGACCGTTCGATGTTTCAATGGCACTAAAACAAGTGACTCATGACAGTTTTTCACATTTACGACCGTTGCAGCATCCAGGGCCACGTGATCAAAATTCAGACATTTGGCAACTGACTCGTATTTATGACGGTCGCAGTGTCCCGGGGTCCCCTGTTGTAACCCTCGGACGAGCAACGTCGATGGGGAAGCCAGGTTCACTTAACAACCATGTTCCTCACTCAAGAAGCGCAGTTATTCGCTTAACGACAGTGGTTGCAAAATGGGGCAAAATTCACTTCACGACTGCCTTGCTTAGCAATGGAGATTTTGGGCTCCAATGGGGAGGAGTGCCTGCGTCGACCTCCTTCTTACAGGCTTCTCGTTTTTAGAATCTTTTTTGAACTTTTCCTACAAGATTTGACGTATGTTTCGCAAGTCGTGGGGCACGCCCGAGGCAGAGTCCTGTCGAGGCACACCCATTCAATCTGGGTGGGGTCCTTTATTAATTCTTTTTAAAAGGGTTAAAAAAGAAAAAAAGATCCCCAAATCCTGGTAAAAGGGGCGTTCGCCACTGGAGGGCAAGATCAAAGCCCACTGACAAAACAGGCTTGATCCGGCTGCTGAAATAACCCCATTTTGGGATTAACCGTTCAAGAGGATTTTTTTTGCGCAACAAGCTGAAATGGTTTCTAATAACCTAGACCTCAATTTTTGAGAGTTGCTGATCAGGAAAGAAAAGCCCTTATCTATCTGTCTGTCTGTCTCTCTGTCCACCTATCTACCTATCTGTCTGTCTGTCCGTCCACCTATCTATCTGTCTGTCTGTCTGTCTGTCTGTCCACCTATCTATCTGTCTGTCTGTCTGTCTATCTGTCCATCCACCTATCTATCTGTCTGTCTGTCTTTCTGTCTGTCCATCCGTCCACCTATCTATCTATCTATCTATCTGTCTGTCTGTCTGTCTGTCTGTCCATCCACCTATCTATCTGTCTGTCTGTCTTTCTGTCTGTCCATCCATCCACCTATCTATCTATCTATCTATCTGTCTGTCTGTCCGTCCGTCCGTCCGTCCGTCCACCTATCTATCTGTTTGTCCATCCACCTACCTACCTACCTAGCTAGCTGTCCATCCGTCCATCCACCTATCTATCTGTCTGTCCACCTATCTGTCTGTCTGTCTGTCCACCCACCCATCCGTCTGTCTGTCCGTCCATCCACCTCTCTCTCTGTCCGTCCACCCACCCATCTGTCTGTCTGTCCATCCACCTATTTATCTATCTGTCTGTCTGTCTGTCTGTCTGTCTGTCTGTCTGTCTGTCTGTCCACCTATCTATCTGTCTGTCTGTTTGTCCACCAACCTATCTATCTGTCTGTCTGTCTGTCTGTCTGTCTGTCTGTCTATCCGTCTATCTTTCATTCATCCATCCCATCTTTATTATTTTTAAAAATAAGGCAGCAAACATATCAGGAAAGAAAATCTCCAGTTGACTGATTGATTTATAAATAACAGCCCAGAGCACACAGAGAAGCTCCCCAAGGATGGGCTCCAGCACGAATCCGAAAGCTCGGAAGACAAAACCTCTCGTCCCGGTGACCGAACCAAATTGGATCCTACTTATTTATTTATCCATCCATCCATCCCACCTTTATTATTTTTATAAATAAGGCGGCAAACATATCCAACACAACCTTCCTCCTCCTATTTTCCCCACAATAAGAACACAGTGAGGTGGGATGGGCTGAGAGAGAGTGATTGGCCCAAAATCACCCAGCTGGCTTCCATGCCTAAGGCAGGACTAGAACTCACGATCTCCCAGTGATTGGCCCAAAGTCAACCAGCCAGCTTTCATATCTAAGATTGGACTAGAACTCATTGTCTCCTGGTGATCAGCCCAAAGTCACCCAACTGGCTTTCATATCTAAGGCAGAACTAGAACTCGCGATCTCCTACTGATTGGCCCAAAGTCACCTGGGTGGTTTTCCTGGCTAAGGAGGGACTAGAACTCATTGTCTCCTGCTTTCTAGCCCAGTGCCTTAACCCATAGAAATAAATATTTCTCCTCCACTATCCTCAATTTTCCTGACCACCACAAAATGGGTGTTCTCCAAACTGCATTCTCATTCAATTCTTAGATCTCGAAATAACTCGGTCACTTTTCCTGAAGTGTCCTTCTCTGTTCCTTTGCTCTGTTCAGGTCAGCTAATAATTCCCCCCCGCCGGATCATATTGATTTAGAATATTGCCTATTTTTTCTCCGATTCCTTCAGTTGTCAGAAGGTTAATATGCAGCCCTCACCCATCGAACCGTTTCTACTTTCACGCTCACCCACAGCCACCTAAATCATGGGTACCCTAATCTCGAGATTACACCTTGGAAGTCATCTTATAAACTACCAGTAGTATTCCATCAACTAGCAGGTATATGGCATAAACCTGCTAGTTGAGAGAATGAGATGGTTAATGGCTGAGAGCCAGTTGCCAGTTTGCTCTAGTGGTGAAGGTGCCAAGCTACAAACTGGGAGACGGTGAGTTCTAGTTTCATGCTTAGGCACAAAAGCCGGCTGGGTGACTTTGGGCCAATCACCAGGAGACGGTGAGTTCTGGCCCCACCTTAGCCCTGAAAGTTGGCTTGTTGACTTTGGGCCAAATCATCAAGAGACGGTGAGTTCTGGTCCTACCTTAGCCCTGAAAGTTGGCTTGTTGACTTTGGCCAAATCATCAAGAGAACGGTGAGTTCTGGTCCTACCTTAGTCATTCAAGTTGGCTGGGGGACTTTGGGCCTGTCCCCCTCTCTCAGCCCAACCCACCTTGCAGGATTGTGGTTGTGGGTAAAATAGGAGGAGGAAAGAGTATTAGGTATGTCCGCTGCCTGGAGTTATCCCTAAAAATCTCCAAGGCAGGATATAAATAAATAAAGATATTGTGACACATAAATGAGAAAACTTGAGTGTGTCTCAATCTTCTAGTGTCCCATCAAAAACAATTTGTATTAAAAAAAACCAACAACCATCTGTGTGTTTATAGAGACTGCCAACACAGGGAGAAAGATCCTTTGGTGTCAAAACTATGGGTGAGCTGTAGGTTGCTCAATCCAGACCGCACGCAATTGCGTCAGAGACGCTGTCACCACAAAACTAGGAATAAGGGATTGATCAAGGCCCAGCCAGAGAATCCAGTGACATGCAAAAAAAGGTTGTGGCGTCTCTCTTACAAAAGATGGACATCTCTGCAAGAGCAGGATAAAACAGGTTCTATCCTGATCTGTTTCCTTCTCAGGAGGAGAGAGTTCCTCGTGAATCGCTTGCCCCATTTCTGAAACCCTTCTGCGCTACGTTGCTTCCATAGCCTCTGAATCACCCTGTGGCTTTATTAGGGTGATTAAGAAAACGTCATCCGACTAGATCCAGAGAAATAAACCCGATTTAGGACAATGTCGGTCACAAGACTGCAAAAAGGCTGGGGGGGGAGGGGGAACACACCCTTGCTGTGGCTTTGTTGAAGACCGAGGTCACATGTTCATCCTGAGATACGGGTAGTCCTCGACTTACAACAGTTCATTTAGTGACCGTTTGAAGTTAACAACGGCACTGAAAAAAGTGACTTATGACCGTTTTTCACTCTTACGACCATTGCAGCATCCCCACAGCCACGTGATTTACATTCAGACGCTTGGCAATTGGTTCATATTTAGGACGGTTGCTGTGTCCCGGGGATCACGTGATCTCCTTGTGCGATCTTCTGACAAGCAAAGTCAAGGGGGAAAGCCGGATTCACTTAACGACTGTGTTACTAGAATAGAATAGAATAGAATAGAATAGAATAGAATAGAATAGAAAATGGAAATTAGAACAGAACAGAATAAGCAATAGAATATAGAATAGAATAGAGTAGAATAGAATAAGCAATAGGATATAGAATAGAATAGAATAGAATAGAATAGAATAAACAATAGGATACAGAATAGAATAGGAAATGGAAATTAGAACAGAACAGAACAAAGCAGAACAGAATAGAATAGAGTAGAATAGAATAAACAATAGGATATAGAATAGAATAGAATAGAATAGAATAGAGTTGGAAGGGACCTTGGAGGTCTTCTAGTCCAGCCCCTGCTCAAGCAGGAGAACCTATACCATCCCAGACAAGTGAATGTCCAGTCTCTTTTTAAAAATCTCCAGTGAGGGAGCACCCACGATTTCTGGAGGCAAGTTGTTCCACTGGTTAATTGTCCTCACTGTCAGGAAGTTTACTAATTTAACAACTGCAGTGAGTCACTTAACAGCTATGGGAAGAAAGGTCGTAAAATGGGGCAAAACCCACGTAACAAATCTCTCAGTTAGCAACATGAATTCTGGGCTCCACTGTGGTTTTAAGTCGAGGACCACCTGTATATCTAAAATGGCAAAAATGTTCCCTGGGCTAATTGTCTACAAAGGTTCTCAGTCATCCAGGTCCTGATTATTCCAAAGGAGCTTTCCCCCCCCCCCCCCGAAAGGCACCTGGACTTTCTTGCTTTTGCTTGAAGAGGTTTCGCTTCTCATCCAAGAGGCTTCTTCAGTTCTGACTAAATGGTGGAGGATGGAGGGATTTACCCAGATAGTCCTCAGCTTACAACAGTTTGTTTAGTGACTGTTCAAAGTTACAACAGCACTGAAAAAAGGGACTTACGATCATTTTTCACACTTACAACCGTTGCAGCATCCCCCCCCCCGTGGTCACGTGATCAAAATTAGCTTGGCAGCTGACTCGTACTTACGACGGTCGCAGTGTCCCAGGGTCACGTGATCCCCTTTTGCGACCTTCGAACAAGCAAAGTCGATGGCAAAAGCCAGATTCACTTAACAACTGTGTGACCAACTTAACAACTGCGGTGATTCGCTTAACAACTGCGGCAAGAAAGGTCATAAAATGGGGGGGGGGGAATCAAAACAACTGTGTCTCGCTTAGCAAGGGAAATTCTGGACTCCACTGTGGTCGTAAGTTGAGGACTGCCTGCACAGTGTTAGGATTGCAGCTGAACTTCTCAAGGTGAGCGGCCAGGTGCTCACCAAGCCAGATACTTACTTGGAGCTCCTGCAGGTAGCACTGGACGGGGTCAAAATCCACCACTGGGAAAGAAATGGTTTTTGTGATGTTGTTCCACTTCAACATCCCCCGGTAGAAGGACCAGGTGGGCCGGTCGACGGCCTCCGGGTACCTGGGGATCTGCTTGGGGTTCAGGTGGATGAGGACATCATAAAGATCCAGTGGAGGCCGGAAGACCATCTGCAAGAGACAAACCGTGGTTTTATGGTCAGCAGAACATGGAATAACGGGGCTGGGAGAGACTTCGGAGATCTTCTAGTCCACGGGTTGGCAACCCGCAGCTCCGGAGCCACATGTGGCTCTTTGAGCCTTCTGCTGCGACTCCCAGTCCTCCTCCACCATTTGCAGAGAGAGAGAGACAGAGAGAGAGACAGGCAGTTGCGGTTCCCTTCTCTCTCTCTCTCTCTCTCTCTCTCTCTCTCTCTCTCTGTCTGTCTCTGTAAAAGAGACAAGCTGACAAGCTTATTGGGTGGGGCTCCTACCTTTGCTGCGTCTCCGCAGGAAAAAGCAGAAAGCAGCAGCTCTCTCTCTCTCTCTCTCTCTCTCTCACACACACACACACACACACACACACACACACACACAGACACACACACTGAGTGGGGGAAGAGGACTGGCAGACCAAGGGCAGGAGAGAGCCAGCCCAATAAGAATGTGTGTCAGCTTGTCAGAGAACAGTGTCAAGCCAGCTGGCCAGATGAGCAGAAGATCGGAGAGAGGGAGGAGAGGGGGGGAGGAAGAGAAAGAGAGGGAGAGAGAAAGAGAGAGGGACGGAGAGAGAGCAAGAGAACTCATGCACAGCAGCCTCTATTTCTTTTTAATTAAACTTTTCAATCAAGCCCCCTCCTCCAGCACGTGCGCCTGTGAGTTTTGCAGCTCCCAGTGTTTTCTTTTCTGTGGGAAACAGGTCCAAGTGGCTCTTTGAGTGTTTAAGGTTGCCGACCCCTATTCTAGACCAACCCCCTGCCCACTGGGGTGTTGTTTATTTCTTGATTGCTGGCCTGATGGTTAATCTTGGTGTGAATCTGTGCTTCTCTAAGGCTTGATTGCTGGGGGGGCGGGTGTCTTTTCTAAGTGGCCATCCTAGACCAAGCCAAATCCAAAACCGCTAGAGAATAGCTAGAAGCCCGGCACTCTGACAAACCGGCCATCAACAGACACATAGATGTAAACAACTTCTACATACTATGCAAAACAGACAATCTACAAGCCAAAAAGGAAACAAAAAGATACTATAAGCAAAGAACTGCCAAAGAAGCTAATCGTAAACAGCTCAAATGAAGAACTTCCAAGACCACCCCCACCAACACTAACAGAGCAAGGCACTAGAAGGTAAACTGAGAGCAAACCCTACTTGCTACTAACACTGATGATGTTACCTAATTGGGTCATGAAACGTCTGCAAGAGAACAACCGTACTCTGACAGCACTGAGGACCCCATAGTTCTCCTCCTCCTCCTCCTCTCCACAAACCCCACTGCCTTGTAGCACTGATGATGTTCCCTAGTTGGGTAATGAAACGTCTGCAAGAAAACAACCAAGCTCAGAGAGCACCAAGGACCCCACAGTCCTCCTCCTCCTCCTCTCCACAAATCCTACTCTCTTCTAGCATTGATGATGTTCCCTAGTTGGGTAATGAAACGTCTGCAAGAAAACAACCAAGCTCAAAGCACCAAGGACCCCTCATTTCAACTCTGAGCTATAAATATTCACCTTTATATGAATCAACCTAGTTCATATAAATCATGCCAGCATTAGATGTTTAACTATGGCTATGGTTAAATATATTTACTTAACTATAGCCAGATATTTAACTATAGCTATTAAAAAAACTTCTAGTAAGGAGTCAATGAGTTGGGATTTTAAGTCTACTATGTGATATAGTCCTCAATTTACAACCGCAATTGAAATCAACATTTCTGTTGCTCACCAGGGTGGTTTTAAAGTGAGTTGTGCGGATTTTAGGACCTTTTCCCCACCGTTGTTAAGTAAATCAATGCGGTTGTTAAGTGAATCCTTTAGTCGTTAAGTGAATCCAGCCTCCCTCATTGACTTTGCTTGCTGAAAGCCAGCTGGGAAGGTTACAAAAGGTGATCACAGGACCCTAGGATGCTGCAACCGTCATAAGTACATGTCAGTTGCCGAGTGTCTAAATTTTGATCATGTGACCACAGGGATGCTGCAGTAGGTTGTCAGTCACTTTTTCTCTCTTTTTTTGGTTTTTACATTTTTTTTTCAAAGTTCTAACTTTGAACAGTCACTAAACGAATAGTTTTAAGTCGAGGGGTATCTGTAGTTATTAAGTATTTGACATGTTAAAGTGTTTTATCCAAGGTCAGGTTCTGATTGCATTTATAAATTGCATTTGGATCTTCGGGCCATCAATAAAATTGAACTGAATTGATAACAAATCACCCATTATTTCCAAAAGTTCCGGATCGCAAGACTTTAACCGCTGCTCGCCCCTTTTGTTGTGCCAAATTCACTCTTGCCGTTGATGGATTTCAGAGGAACACACCACAAAAACACAACCGAAAGAAAACGTCATGCATCCGCCTTTCCTAACAATACGATTAAAGATTTGCAAGACATTATCAAAAGGACTTGATCTAGGCCTTAAGTAAGCATACATTACCCTGGTGCTGAAATCACTTTCTGACAGCTACTGACAAACACAACCTCACTTTGGAAAGTGCCACCGTTAAAAGTCCTACAGGGCAGGGTTGTAAAAGCTCAGGGTCACCATTAAAAAGTTATCAGGGTACAACAGGGGTCTTCAAACATGGCCCTTTGATGACTTGTGGACTTCAACTCCCAGAATTCCTCAGTCAGGCACGCTGGCTGAGGAATTCTGGGAGTTGAAGCCCACAAGTCATCAAAGGGCCAAGTTTGAAGACCCCTGGCGTAGAATCATAGGGACCTTGGAGGCCTTCTAAGGCAGGAGACCCTATACCAGGGGTAGGGAATCTTGGCTTTTATGACTTGTGGACTTCAACTCCCAGAATTCCTGAGTCAGCATGGCTGGTTCAGGAATTCTGGGTATTGAAGTCCACAAGTCATAAAAGAGCCAAGATTCCCTACCCTTGCCCTATACAACCCGTCAAATGGCTGTCCAATCTCTTTAAACGGAATAACAGAGGCGGAAGGGACCGTGGAGGTCTTCTAGTCCAGCCCCCTGCTCAAGCAGGAGACCCTAGACCAGGGGTAGTCAACCTTGGCTCTTTTATGACTCGTGGACTTCAACTCCCAGAATTCCTGAGCCAGCTAAGCTGGCTCAGGAATTCTGGGAATTGAAGTCCACGAGTCATAAAAGAGCCAAGGTTGACTACCCCTGCCCTAGACCATTCCAGACAAGTGGCTGTCCAGGCTCCTCTTCATCTCCCGTGATGAAGCACCTACAACCACAGAAGGCAAGCTATTCCACTGGTTGATTGTTCTCATTATCAGGAAAGTTCTCCTTAATTCTGGATTGCTTCTCTTCTTGAGCTGGGTTGTTTTCTTGCAGATGTTTCATGACCCGTCTAGAGAACGCCATCAGTGCTAGAAAGGAGTGGGGATTGCCCACTCTAACCCTAAACATTCCAGCACTGATGACGTTCCCTAGTTGGATAATGTAACATCTGCAAGAAAACTACCAACTCAGAGAGCACCAAGGACCCCACAGTTGTCCTCCTCCTCCTCCTCCTCTCCACAAACCCAACTCACTTCTAGCACTGATGATCCTCCCTAGTTGGGTAGTGAAAGGTCTGCAAAAAAAACTACCCAAGCTCAGAGAGCACCCAGAAGTCATAAACTTGAGATCGGTACCAAACCAGCCACGTTCCCCTTTGACGGGGATGGCAAGCTTTTTTAATACTAATTTTGCTTTAATCGACGTCAGGCAGGAAAGGGGAAAAAAAAAACCTATCCCTCCCAGTTACCATTAAGCAATTTTCCTGGGAAAGGAAAATAAAAAAAAAAATCAGCTCCTAATACGACCACAAACCACATCTGCACACAAGGGCTGAGTCACACCCTGGCATTCAGTGAGTTTATACATCACTCTCTCTGCCCCGAAGCAACCCGCTGCGTCATTTTCTCGGGCTCCCAATTCAGCCTCAAAGAGACCTGGAAAAAAAGAACCGTGCAACAGATTTCCTCCAAGACAATGACACAGAACAAAGAGAGGAAGCAGCTGTCGGTCTTAATCCGACGTTAAATTTGGACGAGGGGATAGAGGGGGAACTCATCAAATTTGCAGACGACACCAAGCTGGCAGGAATAGCCAACACTCCAGAAGACAGGCTTAAGATACAGAAGGATCTGGACAGACTTGAACACTGGGCACTATCCAACAAAATGAAATTCAATGGTGAAAAAAGCAAGGTTCTACATTTAGGCAAGAAAAACCAAATGTACAGGTATAGTATAGGGGGTACCTTGCTCAATAGTAGCAACTGTGAGAGGGACCTCGGAGTCCTAGTGGACAATCACTTAAAATATGAGCCAGCCGTGTGCTGCAGCTGCCAAAAAAGCCAACACAATCCTAGGCTGCATTAACAGAGGGATAGAATCAAGATCACGTGAAGTGTTAATACCACTTTACAAGGCCTTGGTAAGGCCACACTTGGAATCCTGCATCCAGTTTTGGTCACCACGATGTGAAAAAGATGTTGAAACTCTAGAAAGAGTGCAGAGGAGAGCAACAAAGATGATTAGGGGACTGGAGGCTAAAATATATAAGGAACAGTTGCTGGAATTGGGTATGTCTAGTTTAATGAAGAGAAGGATGAAGAAGGGACATGATAGCAGTGTTCCAATATCTCAGGGGCTGCCACAAAGAAGAGGGAGTCAAGCTATTCTCCAAAGCACCTGAGGGCAGGACAAGAAGCAACGGATGGAAACTGATCAAGGAGAGAAGCAACCTGGAACTAAGGAGAAACTTCCTGACAGTTAGAACAATTAACCAGTGGAACCACCTGCCTCCAGAAGCAGTGAATGCTGCAACACTGGAGGTTTTTAAGAAGAGACTGGACAGCCATTTGTCCGAAATGGTATAGGGTTTCCTGCCTGAGCAGGGGGTTGGACTAGATGACCTCCAAGGTCCCTTCCAACTTCATCATCATCATCATCATCATCATCATCATCATGTTCATCATCATAAATAAATAAAATTAGGCCTGGCTCTTAAAAAAACACAAACTTTTATTTATTTATTTATTGATTGATTGATTGATTGCTGAATCCTGACTAGCAGAAAAGAGTTTCGTGCACTGAGCAAAGTCAATGCAGGTTAGACCTCGCCTTACAACAGTTCGTTTAATGACCCTTCAAAAGTTACAACGGCACTGGAAAAATGTGACTTACGACTGTTTTTCAGTTACAACCGTTGCAGTGTCCCCAGGGGTCACGGAGAATCAAAATTCAGACGCTTGGCATCTGTCTCGTATTTATGACGGTCGCAGTGTCCCAAGGGTCACGTAATCCCCCCTTTGCGACCTCCGGACCAGCAGAGTCAAAGGGGGGAAGCCAGATTCACTTAACGACGGTGCTGTTAACTGAACAACTGCAGCGATTGACTTAACAGCTGTGGCAAGAAAGGTCGTAAAATGGAGGGGAATTCATTTAACAATCGTCTTGCTTAGCAATGGAAATTTGGGGCTCAGTTGTGGCCGTAAGGCGAGGACTATACCTGTAGAACTACGCGCTGGAACAAAAAAAAAAAATTTAAAGGGTTGTGTTCTGTTATTTCTGAGCTCACCCCAGCTTCCACTATGTTTTTCATTTCTTGTTTAGATAGGAAGCCGGAGATTCAAGTGAAATTACATATAGGGTTTCCTGCCTGAACAGAGGGTTGGACTAGAAGACCTCCAAGGTCCTTTCCAACTCTATTATTCTATTCTATTCTATTCTATTCTATTCTATTCTATTCTATTCCATATTTTCTATTCTATTCCATATTTTCTATTCTATTCTATTCCATTCCATATTTTCTATTCTATTCTATTCCATATTTTCTATTCTATTCCATACTTTCTATTCTATTCTATTCTATTCTATTCTATTCTATTCTATTCTATTCCACATATTCTATTCTATTCTATTCTATTCTATTCTATTCTATTCTATTCTATTCTATTCTATTCTATTCTATATTTTCCATTCCATTCCATTGGTTCGCCTTTTTGTATAAAAATCCCGGTTCAGTGGGATCAGTGAAAGAGTTTCGTTTTCGTTAATGAAGAGTAATGTTTTTATCTGAAAATTCAATAGCTAAATAGAGACAGATTCTGGCAATTAGCACTGTTTATATTTGCAAAAAATAATAATTATTATAATAATCCTGGGGATCAGCCTTGGGTATAACTGCAAAATACGTTTCAGAAAAAGATTACAGGTAGTCCTTGACTTACAACAGTTCATTTAGTGACTGTTTGAAGTTACAACAACATTGAAGAAAGTGACCTGACCCTTTTTTTCACCGTCATGACAGTTGCAGCATCCCCATGGTCTGTGTGATTTACATTCGGATGCTTGGCAACTGATTCACATCTATGACGGTCGCATTGTCCTGTGGTCATGGGATCACCTTCTGCGATCTTCTGACCAGCAAAATCCACGGGGGAAGCCAGATTCCCCTTAACAACCCATGTAATTAGTTAAATAACTGCAGGGATTCGCTTAACAAATGTGGCAAGAGAAATCATAAAAGGAGGCAAAGTTCACTTAGCAAATTTCTCACTTAGCAACATAAACTATGGTCCAATTGTGGTTGTAAATCAAGGTCCACTTGTAGAGTTATGCCCTGGCCTGGAAACTAGTTCAGAAAAAAAATATATTCTGGAACGAAGACTGAATAATAAAGCATTCTTTAAACCAGCCACCTCTTTTCCCAGGATAATGCGGCTGTCCTCAAAAGCTGCCGTGAAACCCCAGGAAAAGAGGGGGCTGCTTTGAAGCGATGCAAGCGCTGCTAGATTTGCACCTGCACACACCTGTCTGCGCTGCGAATCTGAGCTTAAGTATTGCACAGCCCTGTTGTTTGGTTTGCGTCACTTTTTAGATCTTGTCTTCCTTTCTGTACCTGAAGCAAAGCTGGCCGTAAACCAAGAACCTTCATTAAAGTCTATTAATCTGTCTACTGTGTTTATTCAATTTAAATCTCCTTAAGACTCCAAGTTTATTCATTCTCTATCTTCTGCATTCCAGTCAGACATTGGTACTACACTGGAGCTGTGATTTGTTGAGAATTCCTCAATGTTTTTCTCCATGGTGTCTGCAGTGGGTGAATCTCCACCAATTTTTCCTAGGCAGCCACAAAGGTAGAGATAGGTAGGTAGGTAGGTAGGTAGGTGAGGGGGAGATAGAGGAGGAGGAAGACTGTGGGCTCCTTGGTGCTCCCTGAGCTTGGTTGTTTCATGACCCAGATAGGTAACATCATCAATGCTAGAAGGGATGATAATGATGATGATGATGATGATGATGATGATGATGATGAGGAGGAGGAGGAGGAGGAGGAGGAGGAGGAGGACGACAACGACGACTGTGGGCTCGTTGGTGCTGTCGGAGCTTGGTTGTTTCCTGACCCAGATAAGTAACATCATCAATGCTAGAAGGGATGATAATGATGATGATGATGATGATGATGATGATGATGATGAGGATGATGATGAGGATGAGGAGGAGGAGGAGGAGGACGACGACGACGACAACGACGACTGTGGGCTCGTTGGTGCTGTCGGAGCTTGGTTGTTTCCTGACCCAGATAAGTAACATCATCAATGCTAGAAGGGATGATAATGATGATGATGATGA
>NW_015386137.1:286243-288542 GCF_001527695.2 Protobothrops mucrosquamatus
GAGGAGGAGGAGGAGGAGGACGATGACTGTGGGCTCCTTGGTGCTGTCTGAGCTTGGTTTTCCTGACCCAGATAGGTAACATCATCAGTGCTAGAAGGGGTGATGATAGTGGTGATGATGATGATGATGATGATGAGGATGAGGATGAGGAGGAGGAGGAGGAGGAGGAGGAGGAGGACAACAACAACGACTGTGGGCTCGTTGGTGCTGTCGGAGCTTGGTTGTTTCCTGACCCAGATAAGTAACATCATCAATGCTAGAAGGGATGATAATGATGATGAGGAGGAGGAGGAGGAGGAGGAGGACTGTGGGCTCCTTGGTGCTGTCTGAGCTTGGTTTTCCTGACCCAGATAGGTAACATCATCAGTGCTAGAAGGGGTGATGATGGTGGTGATGATGATGATGATGATGAGGATGAGGATGAGGAGGAGGAGGAGGAGGAGGAGGACGATGACTGTGGGCTCCTTGGTACTGTCAGAGCTTGGTTGTTTCATGACCCAGATAGGTAACATCTTCAGTGCTAGAAGGAAGTGGGGTTTGCAGAGAGGAGGACGTTGTTTTCTTGCAGTTATTTCATTCCCATGTATGTAACTTCATGGTTGAGAGAGAGTGACTGGCCCAAAGTCACTCATCCAGCTTGCATTCCTAGGTGGGACTAGAACTCACCGTCTCCTGGTAATTGGCCCAAAGTCACCCAGCTGCCTTTCATTGTAACATGGAACTAGTACTCACAGTTGCCTGGCTATGTTCAGAGTCATCCAACTGATTTTCATGCCTACGGCAGACCTAGAATTCACAGTCACCTGCTGATTGGATCAAAGCTGACCAATTGGCTCACCTGACTAACACAGGACTAGAACTCACCATCCTCTGCTGATTGGCTCAAAGTTATATATATTGTTACTAGGGCCTGTTTGGTCTAGTTCAGGGGTAGGCAACCTCGGCTCTTTTATGACTCATGGACCTCAACTCCCAGAATCCCTGAGTCAGCATAGCTGACTCAGGGATTCTGGGAGTTGAGGTCCATGAGTCATAAAAGAGCCGAGGTTGCCTACCCCTGGTCTAGTTCTTATGGCACTAGGCTAGAAACCAAGAGATGCTGAGTTGTAATCCTGCCTTAGTCCTGAAAGCCAACCGGACAACTTTGATCCAATCAGCAGGCGACCGTGAATTCTACTCCCACCTCAGGCATGATAACCAGTTGGGTGACTCTCAACACCACCAGGCAACGGTGAGATCTAGTTCCGTGTTACAATGAAAGACAGCTTGGTTAGGTGGAAGTTAGATCAAAAGGTTGGTATTACATTAATGGATGAGAATTTGCTAAAACAGATTAAAGATCAAAATCGAGCGCATATAAAGAGAATTTATAATGCTTTAATAGAGATGGATTCGGAAATGGAATTAGTTAAAGATTGTATGGTAAAGTGGGCTCAAAATATTCAAGAACCGATTTCACTGGATATATGGGAGGTAATTTGGGTTAAAAATGTAAAATTTACTCAGGCCCAAAATTTAAGAGAAAATTTTTACAAAATGTTTTATAGATGGCATCTGGATCCTAAAAAGTTGTCTTGTATGTATCCTAATTTACAGCCCAAATGTTGGAGATGTGGTAGCTTGGATGCTACTTATTTTCATATCCGGTGGACTTGTAGAAATATAAAAGCTTTTTGGATTAAGATTTGGTGGAACATTCAAAATATTTTTAGGAAAAAGATAAAGTTTACTCCACAATTATTTTTGCTGGGTGTTATTATAGACTGTGATATTAAAGAAACTAATTTGATGTTGAATTTGATAACAGCTGCAAGGTTATTGGTAGGGCAATATTGGAAGAAGGATTGCTTGCCTACTATAGAAGAATGGCCGCTTAAAGTGTCAAATTTAGCAGAAATGGCTGAGATTTCTGCCTATTTGAAGGATCACTCACAAGAAAGATACATTTCGGTTTGGAGAAGATGGATAGATTATATTCAGAACAAATATGGGACTAAAAAGTTCCATTTAGCTTATGAGTAAATTTTAGAGTATTATTAGTATTAATAGTTTATTATAGTGAATTTTTTGTTAGTTTTAATTATATGATATTATTATTAATTTTAGTATTAGTATTGTTTAACAATATGGACATTCTATTGTTTAATAATTAGGATACTAATTTGTTTATGTTTTAATTATTATTATTATATTTATCTTAAAGGGGAGTTAAAGCGCATTATGGACTTGGTTATTTATATAGTTGGTTAATGTTAGTTAGATTATGATTATTATATTTGTAACCCTGTATTTAGCTCTG
>NW_015386137.1:288556-293490 GCF_001527695.2 Protobothrops mucrosquamatus
ATTCTATTGTTTAATAATTAGGATACTAATTTGTTTATGTTTTAATTATTATTATTATATTTATCTTAAAGGGGAGTTAAAGCGCATTATGGACTTGGTTATTTATATAGTTGGTTAATGTTAGTTAGATTATGATTATTATATTTGTAACCCTGTATTTAGCTCTGGGAAGTGGGGGAGGGAGAGGGGGGATTAGGGGTGGGTGGGTTTAGGGGTTTATATTGTAATTTTTATAAAACTTTTTAATAAAAAAAAAATGAAAGACAGCTGGATAACTTTGGGCCAATCACCAGGAGATGGCGAGTTCTAGTCCTAAATTAGTCTTGAAAGCCAATTGGGCAACTTTGATCAAATCAGCAGAGGATTGTGAACACTAGTTCCGCCTTTAGAGATGAAGACCAGTTGGATGACTTTGAACATCATCAGATGAATACGAGTTCTAGTTCTGTGTGACAATGAAAATCAGTTGGGAGACTTTGGACCAATGACCAGGAGACGGTGAGTTCTAGTCCCACCTTAGGCATGCAAGCTGGATAGGTGACATTGGGCGGTCACTCTCTCTCAACCATGATGTTACCTAGTTGGGAATGAAACATGCACAAGAAAGCAATTTCCTCCTCCTCTGCAAACCCAATTCCCTTCTAGCACTGATGATGTTACCTAGCTGGGTCATGAAACGTCTACAAGAAAACCACCAAGCTCAGAGAGCATCAAGGACCCCACAGTTATCGTCCTCTTCTTCCACTCTATAAACCCCACTCCCTTCTAACACTGATGATGTTATCTAGCTGGGTCATGAAACGTCTGCAAGGAAATACCCAAGCTCAGAGAGCACCAAGGACCGCATAGTTATCGTCCTCCTCTTCCTCTTCCTCCTCCACTCTATAAACCCCACTCCCTTCTAGCACTGATGTTGTTATCTAGTTGGGTCATGAAACGTCTACAAGAAAACCACCAAGCTCAGAGAGCATCAAGGACCCCACAGTTATCGTCCTCTTCTTCCACTCTATAAACCCCACTCCCTTCTAGCACTGATGATGTTACCTAGCTGGGTCATGAAACGTCTACAAGGAAACACCCAAGCTCAGAGAGCACCAAGGACCGCACAGTTCTAAGAGGTTCATAACAACCTACATTTTCCTCTTTCCTTCCTCACATTTGTAACAATAAATATTTCTTTGAGCTGTTACTAACCTCAAGAATCTTTATGCCAGCATCTGAAATAGACATATATGTTACAACAGCTGGAAAAAAACACAGCAGCTTCTAAATTTAATTAAGCCATGAAAAACAGCCCATTTAACTGAGATGGCAGGCAGAGATTATGTTTAATATCACTGGCCTGTTTGTGTAGCCAGGATGGAAAGTCTGAAGTTTCAAGAAGAGCGCCATCAAGCTTACTGTTTAGTATGTCAGTGGAAATAAAAATACACGTCGGGAGCACTGTAATCTGATTTTAATTAACTTTAAATCAAACCAAATCAAATCTGGTTTGCCTTTGCTGTGTTTGCTTTTTGTGTTCCATCCCATCTGTTTGGGGAATATTTACACACACACACAAACACACCAACAATAGGTGTCACTAAGACCAAAGACAGCCCACCTTATAAAGAAATACGCGGAAGAATTTCTCCCAAACAAAAAGGATCCTTATAAATCTTCACCCCTAATTTGGTCACGAAAAACTCGTTGAGTTGATTGCATTACAGGCAGTCCTCGACTGACGACCGCAACTGAACCCAAAATTTCTGTTGCTAAGCAGGAGGGTTAAGTGAGTTTTGCCCATTTTACGACCTTTCTTGCCACAGGTGTGAAGTGAATCACTGCAGTCGTCAAGCAAAGCATGTGATCACTAAGCGAATCTGGCTTTCCCCATTGACTTTGTCAGAAGGCCGCAAAAAGGGATCAAATGACCCCGGGACATTGCGACCGTCGTAAATACGAGTCAGTTGCCAAGTGTCTGAATTCTGATCATGTGACCATGGGGATGCTGCAATGATTGGGTGAAAAATGGTCATAAAAAAGTCACTTTCTCAGGGTTGTGACTTGGAACAGTAGGGTTTTTTTGGCAGCTGCAGCACACGGCTGGCTCGTAGTTAAGTGGTGGTCCAGTAGAACAGGGCTTTTCAACCTTTTCACCCATTGTACCACTTTTAGGATATGGCAATATCCAAGTACCACCAGTTGCCTAGTAAGATGTCAAAAACTTGACCCCCCAAAAAAGGGAAAAAAGTGATGAAGTACAGGTAGTCCTCGACTTACAACAGTTCGCTTAATGACTGTTCAAAGTTACAATGGCACTGAAAAAAGTGCCCCCCAAGCCACAGCCGAGCAAGTCACCTGCCTGCCCAGCCGGTGGCGCTCTTCCTCCTGTTCGAGATTTTCATTGTTGTGAGCATTTCTGTTGAGGATTGGCAGTGGGGGTGGGGTGGGGGTGTTTGGTTTTTATTCCCCCCGTCTGCTGGGTGGTTGCAGCAAGTTTTGGTCACTTCACATGACCCTGGAACACTTTGACCATCAGAAGTGTGAATCAGTTGCCAAGCATCTGAATGTAAATCACAAGACCCTGGAGATGCTGCAACATTCCAGTTGATTGGTGCTTCTTCAGGACTGAGCAGAAGTGCCAGGATCAGCGCCGAGGTCCAGCTGGAGCCTGGCGCTGATCCTGGTGCTTCCACTGAGCCCTGACAGTCCCAAAGAAGCACCGATCAGCTGGAAAGCGGCACTGATCCTGGCGCTTCCGTTGAGCCCTGAGAGCCCTGCAGCTCCAGCCATCTCTCGCTCAGGCTTTTGCGGTGCTGCCACCAGTTCAGCTCATTCCCCTCCCCTGCTACCACTTTTCTAGGATGGTTGCGTACCACCTGCCAGGTGCCAATGTACCACAGGTGGTACCCGTACCACTGGTTGAAAAGCCTTGCAGTAGAACACTTAAAACTTTCTCACAGTTACTACTATTAAGCCAGGTACCTCCTATGTTCTTCTACCTCTGCATTTGGCCTTCCATGCCTGTGTAAAACCTCACTCTTCTCACCAATTAGGTCTGCATTTTATTCGATGGTACCCAGTGCTCGAGTCTGTCGAAAACCTTCTGAATCTTGAGTCCATCTTCTGAAATATTTCCCTGCGGCTATGGCTATTTGCCACGGACAACTCGCCGCAGGACAACTCTCCACAGACAACTCACCGCGGACAACTTGCCACACACAATTCACTGCTAGACAAGTCACCATGGCCAACTCACCACAGTCAACTTCCCACGGACAACTCGCCACAGGACAACTTGCCATGGCCAATTTGCCATGGCCAACTCACAAGACAACTCACCACAGACAACACGTCACGGACAACTCACCACGGACAACTCACCACAAGACAACTCACCACGGACAACTTGCAACAGACAACTCACCACGGACAACTTGCCACAGACAACTCACCACGGACAACTCACCACAAGACAACTCACCACAGACAACTTGCCACAGACAACTCACCACGGACAACTCACCACAAGACAACTCACCACGGACAACTTGCCGCAGCCAACTTGCTACAGACAACTCACAAGACAACTCACCACGGACAACTTGCCGCAGCCAACTTGCCACGGACAACTCACAAGACAACTCACCACGGACAACTTGCCACAGACAACTCACCACGGACAACTCACCACAAGACAACTCACCACGGACAACTCACAAGACAACTCACCACGGACAACTTGCCACGGACAACTTGCCACAGTCAATTCACCACAAGACAACTCACCATGGTCAACTCGCCACGGGACAAGAGTTACACTAATATCAAAGAAATGGTGGATCCAAGAAATGGTGGAACAGAAGCATTAAGGAAAAGGAGGGACAGCAAAAGGAGGGACAGAATGAAACGGGAATGACAAAAATTAAAATGATTTTTTAAATTCATTTTAAATCATTAAACTGAATGGTTAAACTGTCCCGTGGTGAGTTGGCCCATCCCAATTTCCCCCAGCTTGAGTGGTAACAGTGGACTTCAAAGTAGGGCCTTGGCCATACCGGGGAGGTCCACCTCCGGAGAAAAGGACCTTTGGCCCTCTTGAGGAACTCACCTTCAGATCCTGGGTCCCGAGAGGATCCATAAGTTGCTTCTCCAACACCTGAAGGGACTCTTGGGCCAGCACAAGCAGACGCTGGAGGATCTGAAGAAGGGAAGAGGAAGAGCTTTGAAGGAGGGGTCAACCAGGCAAGGCGAGTGTCAACGCTGCAAATACTGTATATTCTTGCTTTGACAATATGCAAAACTGTCTGGTATTTTTAGGGTTAATGCAGAGCAGAAGAGGGTGGAGGGAAAAGCCCTGGAATGAGAGAGGAAGGAAACCTTTGACCTTCACACTAATTGGATAATGTGATATATGACAGCTAATTTAGGGAGGGAACATGCTGATAATTTAACTGCTCGGAGGAAGAGAACTTAGATCTTAGCATACCTTCGTTATGCCTGTGCCAAGACATTTTGTAACAATAAATTACTTTTAGGAAAATCAATGCCTGGAAGTTCTTTGAAGTGTTTCATTAGCCGGAACCATAACAGCGAGGGCAGGCAGTCCTCAATTTCCAACCACTGGTTTAGTGACCGTTCAAAGTTACAGTGACTTTCACATTTAACAACCACTGCAGCATCCCCATGGTCAGGTGATACAAATTCAGACCCTTGGCAACTGGCTCATATATATGACGTGATCCGCTTTTGCGACCTTCTGACAATTGAGCCAAACAACATTTCTGATGCTAAGCGAGACCTTTGTTAAGGGGGTTTTGTCCCGTTTTACAACCTCGCTTGCCCTCGTTGTTAAGTGAGTCGCTGCAGCTGTTAAGTTAGTAACCTGGCTCTTAAGGGGAACTTGTTTCCCCCTTGACTTTGCTTGTCTGAAGTTTGCAAAACGTGATCAC
>NW_015386137.1:293614-296318 GCF_001527695.2 Protobothrops mucrosquamatus
GTCACAAAACAAACGTTTGTAAGTCGAGAACTATCTGTACTCTTCGTTGCACACGTGATCTTCGACTTACGACGATAATTCATCCCAGCGTTAAGTCGCTGCGGTCCTAAGTTTAAGCATCACTTGACTCTATGCTTATCGTGCGGTGCGCTTGCCGTCACTGATCAATGTGGTTACGGGACACTGCGTTTTGCAAGCACGTGGCTGAGCGGTGGAAATTTCAGTCCCAATTACCGTCATAACCTGAGGACTCTCTGTATTTATCTTATCTCTCAGCTCGGCGTTTTCATCACTGGGTCGAAAACTGAGTGGCGACAAAAGAGAATATTTGTAGCTCAAGAGTTGAAATGAAGGGCCCTTGGTGCTCTCTGAGCTTGGATGCTTTTTTGCAGACGTTTCATAACCCTACTAGGAAACAGCATCAACGCTAAAAAAGGAGTGAGGTTTGCTGCCTATTTTTGGTTGATTACCAACTCAATAAATAATAGCCCAATTAAGGAACGACTAAGAAGTCCCACCAACACTGACAGGCCAAGCTACTACTATATAAACAGAGAGCAAACCCCACTCCCTTCGAGCCCTGATGAGGTTATGTAGTTTGGTAATGAAACGTCGACAGGAAAACCTCCAAGCTCAGAGAGCATCTGAGTCCATGGTCCTCCTCCTCCTCTCCCATCTAGCATTGATGTTGTTACCTAGTTGGGTAATGAAATGTCTGAAAGAAAATCACCAAGCTCAGAGAGCATCTGAGTCCATGGTCCTCCTCCTCTTCCTCCTCTCTCATCTAGCATTGATGTTGTTACCTAGTTGGGTGATTAAATGTCTCAAAGAAAACCACCAAGCTCAGAGAGCATCTGAGTCCATGGTCATTGTCCTCCTTCTCCTCCTCCTTCTCATCAAACCCCATTCCCTTCTAGCACTCATGGTGTCACCTAGTTGGGTCATGAAACATCCACAAGAAAACCACCAAGCTCAGAGATCATCTGAGATCATGCTCCTCCCCCTCCTCTCCCATCTAGCATTGCTGTTGTTACCTAGTTGGGTAATGAAACGTCTCTAAGAAAACCACCAAGCTCAGAGAGCCCCCAGGACCGCACAAAGCTGAGCGGGCAATGAGATGTCACTTCAGTTCTCTGGCAACCAAGTGAGGAGAAGAGACCACTTGCCCAAACAGACTTTGGTGACATGAAAGACAGGCCTTTAAGCCCAACCTTTCATTTATCACTGCCAACAGAGGCGTCCAACAGCTGGTCTGATTCACAACGAGAAGCAGAGAAGGGAAGAAGAGACTGCCCAGGTAAGATGGCCTCAGCTCGACATACCTGAGGTGATGGCTTCTCTCTGGTCCACAGTGACAATTGTTGGTCTTTCGGGGTAGCAATGAACATGGCTGGGAGTTGAGGCCGGGCTTCCATAAAGTGGTTCCTGATTGCTACATAATCTGCCTCTGGTTATAAAATCAAAAAGCACCATGTCAGAAGACAGTTGTTCATTCTTCAAATGCCTTTGTACTTCAACACTTATTCGTAACGGTAGACTTTAGCAAAATTCAAACAGCCAGCCAGTTTGGACTAGTGATTAAAGCATCAGGATAGAAACCAGGAGACTGTGAGTTCTAGTCCCGCCTTAGGCATGAAAGCTGGCTGAGGGACTTTGGCCAATCACCAGGAGACGGTGAATTCTAGTCCCGCCTTAGGCATGAAAGTCAGCTGGGTGACTTTGGGTAACCACCAGGAGACTGTAAGTTGTAGTCCTGCCCTAAGCATGAAAGCTGGCTGGGTGACTTTGGGCCAATCACCAGGAGACAGTGAGTTCTAGTCCTGCTGTAGGTATGAAAGTCAGTTGGGTGACTTTGGGCCGATCACCAGGAGATGGTGAGTTCTAGTCCCGCCATAGACATGAAAGCCAGCTGGGTGACTTTGAGCCAATCACCAGGAGACTGTGAGTTCTAGTCCCACTATAGGCATGAAAGTCGGCTGGATCACTTTGGGTAACCACCAGGAGACTGTAAGTTGTAGTCCCGCCTTAGGCATGAAAGCTGGCGGGGTGACTTTAGGCCAATCACCAGGAGATGGTGAGTTCTAGTCCTGCCATAGGCATGAAAGTCAGTTGGGTGACTTTGGGCCAATCACCAGGAGATGGTGAGTTCTAGTCCCACCTTTGGCATGAAATCCGGCTGGGGACTTTGAGCCAATCACCAGGAGACTGTAAGTTGTAGTCTCACCTTAGGCATGAAAGCTGGCTGGGTGACTTTGAGTCAATCACCAGGAGACAGTGAGTTCTAGTCCCGCCTTAGGCATGAAAGTCAGCTGGTCACTTTGGGTAACCACCAGGAGACTGTAAGTTGTATTCCCCCTAGGAATGAAAGCTGGCTGGGTGACTTTGGGCCAATCACCACGAGATGGTGAGTTCTAGTCCCGCCAAAGGCATGTAAGTCAGTTGGGTGTCTTTGAGCCAATTACCAGGAGACGGTGAGTTCTAGTCCCGCCTTAGGCCCTAAATCAGGCTGGGTGACTTTGGGCCAATCACCAGGAGACTGTGAATTCTAGTTTTGCCTTAGGCATGACAGCTGGGTGGGTGACTTTGGGTCTCTCTCGCAGGCTAACCCACCTCGCAGGGTTGTTGTCATGGGGAAAAAAGGAGGTGTGTTGAGTGTGTTCGTCACCTTGAGTTATTTATAAAAAATAAAAGGCCGGATACAAAC
>NW_015386137.1:298444-315591 GCF_001527695.2 Protobothrops mucrosquamatus
GCCACCCTCATCGCCACTAGGTAGGATCTAACATGTATCCTAACCCGTGTTCGGTCAGGTTCGGTTCGGCTGGCCCTCCAACATCTCTCTAGGCATCTTTTCCGACGTTTCATCTCTCTCAGCTCCCCGGTAAACCAGGGAGCCAATCGAGATCTACGTCGGGTCAGAGGCCGCAAAGGCACGACTCGGTCCAATGCTGTAAGTTGTAGTCCCGCCTTAGGCATGAAAGCTGGCTGGGTGACTTTGGGCCAATCACCAGGAGACGGTGAGTTCTAGTCCTGCTGTAGGTATGAAAGTCAGTTGGGTGACTTTGGGCCGATCACCAGGAGATGTTGAGTTCTAGTCCTGCCATAGGCATGAAAGCCAGCTGGGTGACTTTGAGCCAATCACCAGGAGATGATGAGTTCTAGTCCTGCCATAGGCATGAAAGCCAGCTGGGTGACTTTGAGCCAATCACCAGGAGACAGTGAGTTCTAGTCCCACCTTAGGCCCTAAAGCCGGCTGGGTGACTTTGGGCCAATCACCAGGAGACGATGACTTCTAGTCCCATTATAGGCATGAAAGCCAGCTGGGTGACTTTGGGCCAATCACCAGGAGACAGTGAGTTCTAGTCCCGCCTTAGGCCCTAAATCAGGCTGGGTGACTTTGGGCCAATCACCAGGAGACTGTGAATTCTAGTTTTGCCTTAGGCACGACAGCTGGCTGGGTGACTTTGGGTCTCTCTCGCAGGCTAACCCACCTCGCAGGATTGTTGTGGGGAAAATAGGAGGAGGAAGGTGTTCGTCACTTTGAGTTATTTATAAAAATAAAAAAAGGCCGGATACAAACAAATAAATAAAATTATCGCAATCCATATCAGTTCATTGCCTCCCCTCTAATATTAATATTATTTCTCAGTCTGCGGTTTTGTAATCTTCCTTGCAACCGTTGCAAATCCTGCAACTATGGAAAAGCCTTTGTGTTATAAAAATACATGGATATAAAAATACATGTCTATGCAGTCCAGATGTAATAGAAAGATTAAAGAACAGATTAATTGTATACGCCTATTGTATGGACCCTTCCCGTCGTTCCTATCCCATTTTAATTTATTTTAATTTTTTTGAAATTTTTAAAATCTGTGTCTTCTAATCAGTTTCGGCTCTCGGCAACTTTCTCCTGCAGTTTGCTTAGCAGTGTTTCTCAGAACGGGGTTTGCCAATGCCTCCATCCTAGGGCAGAGATAAAGTGGCTGGCTTTGTGCTTAAGGCAGGACTAGAATTCAGCGTCTCCCACTTTCTCACCACTCCCGGAAGCGCCTGAACCACTACCCCAAACGGGCTTTCAATTTTTGTAACGCAGGCCAACTGGGACCTGCCACTTGGTTGTTAAACAAAACAGTCCTTAAGTGAAACCACAACTGTGTTTACGATCTTGCTTCAGCTCTCCTTGGCTTTACAGACCCGTGAAAGTCATAAATGTGAGGACTGGTTGCAAAATTGGTTTGTTTTTTTCTCGTCATAAACGTGAATAGTTGCTCAGAATTATTTTTGTTAGGAATAACAGGCGCTAATTATGAGAGAGATTGCAGATATCTAATACTACACATATTAACGGCAGCAAGACTTGTATTTGCCCAACATTGGAAAAATGAAAATTTACCAGCTGAAGAAGTACTAATTAAGAAAATGCTAGAGTGCACTTATTATCATATGTGGCGGCTAATAAAGACTTGGTTGGAGGAAATATTGGGACTGAAGATAGATTCCAGATCAGAATTGTTTTTACTGGGAATGATAGATGGGAAGTTTAACAAGGGAGAGACATATCTAATGTTGCATATCATAACAGCAGCAAGGTTGGTGTATGCCCAGAACTGGAAAAACGAAAATTCCCCGGTGGAGAGCGAATTAATTACATTTTTTTTGATATGTGCAGAGATGGATAGATTATCCTTAGAAATTAAAGACAAGGATGAAACAGAGTATTACGAAGTTTGGGATAAGATGTACTATTGGTTAGACTCGAGGAGAAAAAGTCAGAACAGAGAAAGCTCGTCTAGAAGAGAGAAAGTGTAGATTTCCAACCTCAAAGTGAGCGTAAGATAGAGATTAGAATATGAAATAAGAATGGAAATGGAATTTTTGTTATAAACAGACGTAAATATGTATGTAAATATATAAATAGTATAAAATGCAATATGTAAATGGTATAAAAGATCAATTAATAGGGAGATATATGATATATGGTATAGTATGTATGGCAAAATAACAGCCAGAAAAGTCACACTGTGTTCAACCTGTTTTTAAATGTTTACTTAATAAAAATTTAAAAAAGAAAAGAAAAAAGAAAATGCTAGTGTGTGCAGAAATGGATAGATTGACTTTAAAGATAAAAAAGAAAGAAGACTCAGTGTACTTTAGAAGATGGGATAATTTCTATCAATGGCTAGAAAGACGAGTCAGAGAGAAAGGAATGTGATATGCAATTTTGAATATATATTAGCAAGAAGAAGGCTACTGAGTGATGAATTAACATATTGTTTATGATAATTAACTATATCTATTATTGTTAGTTAAATACATGTACCCAGACATTATGCTGTTTGCTAAATATTGAAAATGTTATTCAGAAAAACCTCAACCCCAACCCCAACCCCAATCCTAATCCCAACCCTAACCCTATGAAAACTAATAAAATCTATATTAAAAAAATTAAACGTGAATAGTTGCTAAATGAGGCAGTTGTTAAACGAGGACTACCTTACGTTTCCACTGTGCTAGGTTTTACTGCTGCCTTGTCTGTGTCTTACAATATACTTTGCTAATTTAAAAAACAACAACAACAGAATGAGGAGGAAAATATGTTGGGAGGGGAAAATCCCCCTCTAAAGGAAAGGGATGGGGAAAAAAACAGGTTCTTCTGGAATAAATTTTGCATTTCGGGGAAGCAAAGACTTAATGGGGTGACTTAATCAAAGGGCCTGCATTATGTTAAGAACCAAGCTGACTTAGCCTGGATCTGGCTTTGATGTATCCCTCACGTAGACACACACACAATGCAGATTTTCATACATCAGCCTGGGAGGGCGGCTTTTGCTAACTTGGAGCGCCTCAAGTTCCAAAACGGATTATCGCATTTAGCTGAGCATCACTGAAGTCTTAATAACGCTTCCTGGTTGAGCCTCTTGACTCATTTTGAGTCCTGAGAAATAATGCTAAGAAGGCAGAATCACGATCAGAGCGATGTTTTGTAACAGGCACAAAAAGTGGGGTGTTTTTGTCACGGATGCTTATTTACATCTATAGAGGAGAATATCTCTAGTTTGGGGTTGAACTGTGGGGTCTCTGGGGCTCTCTGAGTGAGCTTGGTTGTTTCCTTCTAGATATTTCATTACGCAGCCAGGTAACGTCATCAGTCCTAGAAGGGGGGAGGAGGAGGAGGAGGAGGAGGAGGAGGAGGAGGAGGAGGAGGAGGAGGACTGAAGGATCCTTGATACTCTGAGTTTGGCTCTTATCTTGCAGACATTTAATTACCCAAATAGGTAACATCTTCAGTGCTAGGAGGAGGAGGAGGAGGAGGACTGAAGGATCCTTGATACTCTTGAGTTTGGCTCTTTTCTTGCAGACATTTAATTACCCAAATAGGTAACATCTTCAGTCCTAGAAGGGAGGAGGAGGAGGAGGAGGACTGAAGGATCCTTGATACTCTGAGTTTGGCTCTTTTCTTGCAGACATTTAATTACCCAAATAGGTAACATCTTCAGTGCTAGAAAGGAGTGGGGTTTTTCCTCCCTGTTTAGATACCTAATTTGCCCTTGTAAACAACAGAAAGAAAATAACACTCCCTCTAACACAGAGCAAGCCACTTGAATATAAACACAGGAAACCCCCTGGTCTGCAAAAAAAACCCCCGACCAAGCTCAGAGAATACCAAACATCCCACAGTCTTCCTTCTCCTCCTCTTCTTCCTCCTCTCCAAACACCTCACTTCCTTCTAGCACTGATGACGTTACCTAGTTGGGTCATGAAACGTCGGCAAGAAAACCACCAAGCCCAGTGAGCACCGAGGACCCATTTCAACCCTGAGCTGCAAATATTCTCCTTTTTTTGTTACCGTATTTTGCACCAGCTAAGCCCCTGAACAGTCTTCAAGGGCAGCCCCATGCGGACTGTTAATTTTCAAGCTAATTTCTCTGCCAGAATTTATTTTCTCTGTTCTGCGAAGCAAGTGGCCAAACAGGATTTCGAGTTGGAAACGTGCCTCTGCCCTTTAAAAGGAAGTGGGGCAAACACTCTTAGCCAAAGAGGGGACGGCCCTGTCAGAAATGGCAAAATGGATTGCTTTTAATTAGTCTTAGGAAATTAACGCAGGAGTTCCCTTGTAAAAAGTCTACATCTGCCACCTAGTGCACTACACTGAACGAGGTGCAAATTTCAATTCTAGAATTAATTATCTCCAGGCTGGATATTCTGAAGAACTGAGATCCCACTCCAGAAACTTAAAAAGAAGGCACAAAATGGCACCTATTAAACAGACGATTCTTTAATTATTTTACTTCTATCTATGTCTGCTTCTAGTTGTTTTAACCTTACCCATCGTATACAAGTCCTCGACTTATCAACAGTTTGCTTAGTGACTGTTCAAAGTTACAACAGCACTGAAAAAAGTGACTTATGACCATTTTTCACACTTACGACCGTTGTGGCATCCCTGTGGTCACATGATCAAAATTCAGATGCTGACTCATATTTATGATGGTTGCAGTGTCCCAGATCATGTGATCCCCTTTTGCAACCTTATTACAAGCAAAGTCAATGGAGGAGCCAGATTCACTTAAGAACTATATTACTAATTTTACTGTGGTGATTCACTTAACAACTGTGGCAAAAAAGGTCATAAAATGGGGCAAAATTCAATTCACAAATGACTCACTTAACAACATAAATTTTGGGCTCAATTGCCATCGTCAGCTGAGGACAACATGCATCTGTTTTGTGACATTGGGCGTGCTTCAATATTCTGCCACTAAAATTTTGATACATGCATTTTGCAAAACTTCTAAGTCTTAAATGGAAACAATTACAGCTTTCCTAGATTTTCAGGAGCCCTTATGGAATTTACATCCTCTTCAAAGTACATCTGAAGGATCCAGATTTTGTGCATTCTTCCCACTGGAAGTTGCTACCTGAAAAATAACCTGGTTGCCTCTTTTTTGAGATCCTGAGAGAAAATTCAGTCAAGGATGGAGAAGACAAGAGGTCAATTTCTAAAAAGCTGCAAGTGCAAGTGGTCCTCGTCTTACGACCATGTTTAGGACAGCCAGGAAGGTTCTGTTACATTCCTAACTTTTAATCGTAAAATTATTCATTTTTGAAAGTTTTATTTATTGATTAAATTGTACACCACTCATAACTCCTCCGCGAAGGAGGTTAAAAAGTTGGATGAATGGATGGATAGGTGGATGGACGGATAGATAGATGATGAATAGAGGATAGTTAGATAGCTGGCTGGCTGGATAGCAAGCTAGATGATAAATAGATGATAGATAGATAGATAGATAGATAGATAGATAGATAGATAGATAGATAGATAGATGGATGGATGGATGGATGGATGGATGGATGGATGGATGGATGGATGGATGGAAGGATGGATGGATGGATGGATAGCAAGCTAGAGATAGATAGATAGATAGATAGATAGATAGATAGATAGATAGATAGATAGATAGATAGATGACAGATGGATGGATAGCAAGCTGGAAGATAGACAGACAGACAGACAGATAGATAGACAGACAGATAGCTGGATGGATGGATAGCAAGCTAGATGATAAATAGATAGATAGATAGATAGATAGATAGATAGATAGACAGACAGACAGACAGACAGACAGACAGACAGACAGACAGACAGACAGACAGACAGACAGACAGATGGATGCAAATGGCGATCACATAACCCTGGGAAGCTGCAATTCTGTCAAATACACACTTATTGCCAAGTGCCCAAATTTTGATCATGTGACCAAGGGAACGCTGCAATGGTCATAAGTGCGAGAACCGGTCATAAGTCACTTTCTTCGGTGCCTTTGTAACATTGAAGGGTCACTAAACAAATGCTGATGAGTCGAGGACTGCCTGTACACGACTGAAAATGCACAATGCCTTGCCTGACCTCAGAGAGAGGTGAGCAGGGAGGGGGAAATATGGGGGGGGGAAGGGAGAACCCCATCCTTTTGCTACCTCTTCAGGTTACACCCTGGTCAGGTAAACAAGTGTGTGCAGAAATATCCAGGCGCCTGCTCAGGTGTGGTCTGTCAGGATGTGTTTGACAAATGTGGCAAAGAAGTCATCAGCTCCACCTCACCTGCCGCCTTTCTCCCCAGGCCTCCAAAACCATTTAGCCAAAACACCCAACCTTCAGCAGCAAATACAGGGAGTCCTCAACTTACGACTGAGGCTTCTGTTGCTAGACAATGCCATCTTCTAGTCCAACCGCCCGCTCAAACTGGAGACCTTATACCATCCAGGTGAAACGGTTGCCCCGTTTCTTCTTAAAAGAAAACTCCAATGATGGAGCACCCACAACTTCTGGAGGCAAGTCGTTCCACTGCTTAATTGTTCTCCCTGTCAGGAAGTTTCTCCTTAATTCCAGGTTGGATCAGTGATGGAGCACCCATAACTTCCGAAACTATGACCAGTTTTCCTGGAGAACATCTACAAATGCGATCACTAAGACTCAACAACAACTTGATGAAACATTATCAAGCCATTACTCTGAAGAAGCCCAAGGCCAGGAATAGGCAACCTTGGCTCTTTTAGGACTCGTGGACTTCAACTCCCAGAATTCCTGAGCCAGCCATGCTGAGGGAAAAAGGAGAGGTTTCCAAGCTGAGCCATGCAGGCTCAGGAATTCTGGGAGTTGAAGTCCACGGGTCATAAAAGAGCCAAGGTTGCCTACCCCTGGCCTAGTCAAAACCCAGTCTGCTATTTCTAGCTACTAAGGTCCAGGAATTCCTCGACTTACAGCAGTTCATTTAATGACTGTTCAAAGTTACAACGGCACTGAAAAAAGCGACTTATGACTGTTTTTCATACCTAACAACCGTTGCAGCATCCCGTGGTCACGTGATCAAAATTCAGAGGCTTGGCAACTGACTCGTATTTATGACGGTTGCAGTGTCCTGAGGTCACGTGATCCTCTTTAGCGGCCTTCTGACAAGCAAAGTCAGATTCACTTAAAACCGTGTTACTAACTTCTGCAGTGATTCATTTAACAACTGTGGCAAAAAAGGTCTTAAAATGGGGCAAAACTGACTTAGGAAATGTCTCGCTTAAAAACAGAAAACATGGGGCTCAATTGTGGTCATTAAGTCAAGGACTAATAACAGCACTGCAACCTAGAGAAGTTCGAAGATCCGTCTGCTCCAGGCCATCACCCAACCTGGCTGGAAAAATCCAGGAACGCTGGGCTGACCATCGTTGGAAATGAAACAAAACAATACCAAAACAAAAAAAAATCCAGCAAGCCTAAACTTACTGTATATCCAACAATGGGTGTGTTACCTTAGTAAATTCATTATGTTGGACACAAAAGGATCAGGATGGTCTTTAAGCTGCCATATTAATCGCATTACCACCACCTGCCCCGCAGCCCAGATCAGTTGACAAAATCCTTTACAACAAGGTGTTAAGAAAGCAGAAACGATTCATCCCTGCGTTTGCAACGCAGCTTTTCGTCTTTTGTGTCTTTGGAGACACATCTTGGGGAAAGGTTTTCCACCACCGCCGTTGAACCCTTGATCTACCAAAACAGGAATGGAAATTAAACCTCTCCCCTGCTCACCTTTGAGGTCACCGTTGAGGTTCACCAAAACTGGGCTGTTCTTCCAGTCAAAGGTGGCGAGCAGGTGAAGGAACCGAAGGAAGCCCACTTGGGGAGAGCTGGTGAGGAGGAAAAACAATTACAAGCAGGTGAGAGGTATTTATCTCAACACCAGGTTAAACAAAGCCACTAGCAACAAAGAAAAAGCATAAAAGCTTTGGGCTGCAGGTAGAAAAGCAAACACACAAATCCCAAGAGAAAACGGATTTACTCAGAAGTTTAAGGGGAGTGGGGGTCCACCGTACTTATTTCCTAGTTATTAAGTATCGTGAAACTGCAGTTGCTCCTTGCAAAAAAAAAATAAATCCAAAAGGGTTTAGCAGCCGCTTGTCACGCCAACAAAGGTTATTAAAAGGCTTAAGCTCGTGAGGTTGTGCCTTTCGATAAAATTTGTTAGCAGAAAAAAGTGTCACCAGTTTCCTAAGGATTTTTAGCCCCTCAAAATACCTCGAATTACAACAGTTTGTTTAGAGACGGTTTGAAGTTGCCACGGCACTGAAAAAAGTGACTTTTAACCGTCTTTCACACTTAGGAACCTTGTGATCAAAATTCAGATGCTTGGCAACTGGCGTGTACTTATGACGGTTGGGGTGTCCCAAGGTCATGTGATCTCCTTGTGCGACTTTCTGACAAGCAAAGTCAATGGGAAAGCCAGATTCACTTAACAGCCATGTTGCTAATTTAGCAACAGCAGTGATTCACTTTGCAACGGTGGCAACAGAGGTCGTAAAACGGGGCAACATTCACTGAACCAATGTCTCGCTTGGCCACAGAAATTTTGGGCTCCATTGCGGTTGTAAGTCGAGGACCACCTATAATTAAATTTGTTAGGAGAAAAGGGGGTTACCTATTTCCTAAGAATTTTCAGCTACTATACGGTAATTAACAGAGTTTTCTTACTACAGTCATTAATTGCATTGGCCGATATGGAAAAGCGCAAAAGAGACTCCCTGCAGAGTACGGTGAGTCCTCGACTTACGACAATTGAGCCCCAAATTTCTGTCGTTAAGTGAGACATTTGCGAAACGGGTTTTGCCCAGTTTTACGACCTTTCTCGCCACAGTACTTAAGTGGGTCACTGCAGTTGATCAGTTAGTGACACGGTTGTTAAGCGAATCTGGCTTCCCCTTTGATTTTGCTTGTGAAAAGCTTGCAAAAGGCGATCACAGGACTTTGGGACACAGCAACAGTCACAAGTACGAGTCAGTTGCCAAGTATCTGAATGTTGATCCCGTGATCCTGGGGCTGCTACAAAGGTTCTAAGTGTGAAAAATGGTCGTAAGTCCCTTTTTCCCCAGTGCCTTTGTAATTTTGACTGGTCGTTAAATGAACTGTCGTAAGTCAGGGACTTCCTGCAATGTCAATTTTGCCCTTTGGTGGAAAGGTTTACCCAACAGCAGTTGCAACGGATTAGTTGTCTTTTTCATGTACTTGTCTGCTTTCGTCACCGTCTAGTCATAAATATTACGACTTCTAGAATTTTGTAACTGCAGAGAGATCAAAACAAACACGGCAGGAGAAAACTGTTGTTGTTTTGCAGACTGCAGTTTGCCTGTTTGTGAGACAGACTTGCTAGATAGGGCTACATCCAAATGGGATCAAAACCCATCAACAAATCTGTTTTAAGTCCTACTGATTTCACTGGGCCTGCTCTGCAGATTGTCCGGGATACAACATGGATGCAAAAGTTGGACTTTGAAGAAGCAATTTGAGACTTTGGGACTGGGCGGTTTTCTTGCAGACGTTTCAGTACCAAACTAGGCAACTTCATCACTGCTAGGAGGGGGTGGGGTTTGCAGAATAGAAAAGGAAAAGGAGGAGGAGAGGAAAAGGAGGAAGAGGAAGCGGAGGAAGAGGACTGGGGAGTCCTCGGAGCTCGCTGAGCTTGGTTGCTTTCCTGCAGACGTTTCATTACCAAACTAGGTAACGTCATCAGTGCTAAGAGGGACTGGGGTTTGCAGAATAGAGGAGGAGGTGATGGTGGAGGAGGAGGTAGGGGACGAAAGGGTGGGGGAAACGGTGGGGTCTTTGGTGCTGTCTGAGCTTGATTGCTTTCTTGCAGACATTTCATTAGCAAACTAGGTAACATCATCAGTGCTAGGAAGGACTAGGGTTTGCAGAGAGGAGGAGGAGGAGTAGGGCGGCGGCGGCCCTGGGTTCCTTGGTGCTCTCTGAGCTTGATTGCTTTCTTGCAGATATTTCATTACCCAACTAGATAACAACATCAGTGCTAGAAGGGACTGGGGTTGTGGAGCAGAGGTGTAGAAGGAGGAGAAGGGGGGGAAGGAGGAGAAGCAAAATGGAGGAAGAGAACTGTGGGATCCTTGGTGCTCTCTGAGCTCATCTGTTTTCTCGCAGACATTTCATTACCCAACTAAGTGACATCATCAATGCCATAGAATGAGACAGTCCATTATCAAACACTGGAACACAGGCCCCGCCGAACTCATTTACTTTTAAGTAGGCCTGTCTGAAATATTGATTAATAGCTATTTAGATCACGCCCAGACTCTGGGCAGTGAAGACTGGCTCATGACTTCATCGGGCTAAGACTGATTAAGGCAATGAATCGCTTGCCGCCAGTCTGTGATCACTTTTCCTTTCCCTTTTTCTCCTACTTTTTTCTTTCGTACATTTGTATTTTACATCCTAAACCTTTTGGGCACCAGGGACCGGTTCTGTGGAGAAAGATTTTCCACGGACCGGAGGGCGCCTGGTTTCATGTGGTGCCTGTTTGCGCGGCCCGGTTGCTGTTATGCCACAGACCGATGCCGGTCCACGGACCTGGGCTTGGGGACCCCTGTCCTAAACCAATAAAAAAAAATAGGTGTGGAAGAAAGGAATTCTGGGAGTTGAAGTCCAGAAGTCATCAAGAGGCCAGGGTTCCCCACCTCTGAAATATAATCAAAGAAACTCATCAGCCTAAGCGGCATATATCACACTAGCGGCTCACCTGGGTGCCGTGAACGGAGCTGGAGAGAGGAAAAGGAAGGCCGCTAATAAATCCACAGCCTCCTCCGCAAGGCTGTCGCTCAGCATCTGGGCGCTGATCCATCGCTTGGCGAGACGGCAGCTGCCGCTAAAAGCTGGATATTGTTGCTGGAGGCTGCGGGGAGGAAAGTAAAGGATCTTAAGAGTAGGATCAAGAGGAGCTGAAAGGCCCACGAGTCCTTGCTGGGAAGGATTTTGCTCTTGCCAGAAATGTGTTTCAAAATGAATTCCAGATAATCCCCGACTTATAACAGTTCATTTAGTGACCGTTCAAAGGCTGGATGAGCCCTTTATGGCTCAAAGGCAGCTTATGTGATTTATTTTATTTACGTAAATTGTTGTTGTTAGTTGCGAAGTCGTGTCCGACCCATCGCGACCCCATGGACAACGTTCCTCCAGGCCTTCCTGTCCTCTACCATCTTCTGGAGTCCATTGAAGCTCAGGCCTACTGCTTCAGGGACTCCCTCCAGCCACCTCATTCTCTGTCGTCCCCTTCTTCTATTGCCCTCAATCTTTCCCAGCCTTAGGCTCTTCTCCAGTGAGTCCTTCCTTCTCATTAGGAGGCCAAAGTACTTGAGTTTCAACTTCAGGATCTGGCCTTCTAAAGAGCAGTCGGGGTTGATCTCCTCTAGGACTGACCGGTTTGACCGACTTACAGTCCAGGGGACTCGCAGGAGTCTTCTCCAGCACCATAGTTCAAAGGCCTCAAGTCTTTGGCGCTCGGCCTTTCTTATTTACGTAAATAAATGTATGTAAATAATTCCACCCTGCTCTGCGGACCAAGTTAGTCAGTCTATTCAGGATTTCCTGTTATTTGGCAGATACTGGTCCATTGCTAGTTTAGCTGTAAATTATGGGCTCTACTGTGGTCGTACGTCGAGGATCATCTGTATATCTAAAATGGCAAAAATGTCCCCTGGGCTCATTGTCTACGGAGGTTCTCAGTCATCCAGGCCCTGCTTATCCCAAAGGGGCTTTTTTTCTCCGGAAAGGGACCTGGACTTTCTTGGGTTTGCTTAAAGAGCTTTCGCTTCTCGTCCAAGAGGCTTCTTCAGTTCTGACTGAATGGAGGAGGATGGAAGGATTTACACAGATAGTCCTCAGCTTACAACAGTTTGTTTAGTGACCGTTCAAAGTTACAACGGCACCGGAAAAAAGGGACTTATGATTGTTTTTCACACTCACATCCTTTGTGGCATTCCCCCGTGGTCACGTGATCAAAATTCAGATACTTGGGGACTGGCTCGTATTTATGACAGTCGCAGTGTCCCGGGGTCATGTGATCTCCTTTTGCGACCTTCGGACAAGGGGGAAGCCAGATTCACTTAACAACCACGTGATTAACTTAAGAATTGCAAGAATTGCATGTGGCAAGAAGAGTAATAACATGGGGGCAAAACCAACAACAGTCTCACTTAGCAGCAGAAATTATATGTTGTGGTTGTAAGTCAAGGACGACCTGTATTCTAACCCTCTGCAACTAGGGAAATGCAGCGGCCCAAAGAGGGAGGGGATGGACCTCAGGAGCTGAACCTTGGCCAGGAAGAGATTGATGGATGAAGCACCATCAAGGATAGGAGAAGGACCTGGCCCTTCTAATTCCTGAACTTGACCATCACACCGAAGGGATGACTCATGGAGAACTCGGAAGTGCTAAGGAACTTGGGACCTACAAAGACTTGTGGAGCTGAAGAAATGGAGGACTTCTCTTGGTGATCACAAAGGACCTTTTCCACCACAACCGCAGGAGAGCGGAGAGACCAAATATTGGATAGAAGGGGTTGAACAGCGGGGTCCTCTCCGAGCTTGGTGGTTTTCTTGCAGACGTTTCATGACCCAGCTAGATAGAATTATCTGGGCTAAAGAGAGTGGGGTTTGGCAGGAGGAAGAGGAGGAGGAGGAGAGGAGGAGGAGGGGGACTATGGGACCTATGGTACTCTCCAAGCTTGGTGGTTTTCTTGCAGACGACCCAGCTAGATAGAATTATCTGGGCCAGAGGTAGGCAACCTTGGCTCTTTCATGACTCGTGGACTTCAACTCCCAGAATTCCTGAGCAAGCCATGCTGGCTCAGGAATTCTGGGAGTTGAAGTCCACAAGTCATAAAAGAGCCAAGGTTGACTACCCCTGATCTGGGCTAAAGGGAGTGGGGTTTGCCAGGAGGAGGAGGAGGAGGAGGAGGAGGAGGAGGAGGAGGACAACGACTGTGGGGCCTATGGTACTCTCCGAGCTTGGTGGTTTTCTTGCAGATGTTTCATGACCCAGCTAGATAGAATTATCTGGGCTAAAGGGAGTGGGGTTTGACAGGAGGAGGAGGAGGAGGAGGAGGACTGTGGATCCTTATTGCTCTCTGTACTTGGTTGTTTCCTAGCAGACATTTCATGACCCAACTAGGGAACATCTTCAGTGTTATAAAGGAGTGAGGTTTGAGGAGGAGGAGAAGGAGTAGGAGTAGGAGTAGGAGTAGTAGTAGTAGTAGTAGGAGGAGGAGGAGGAGGAGGAGGAGGAGGAGGACCACCATGTGGGGCCTTGGATGCTCTCTGAGCTTGGGGGTCCTCTTGCAGACGTTTCATGACCCAACTAGCACAGATGACGTTCCCTAGTTGGGTAATGAAACGTCTACAAGAAAACCACCAAGCTGAAAGAGCACCCAATAGCCCCTTCTTCCCCCATTTCCCCTAAAAAGAACATTTATCCCCCTAAAAAGAGCACCAGAGGATCGGGCCCAACCGGAGCGCACTCTTCTCTCGTACCCGTGGAGCGAGCTAGTCAAGAAGGGCAAATGCAACGTCTCAAGTTCCAGCTGCTGAGACTCTGGACTCTCCTGGTACTTCAGCATCCCCTCCGGAGTGACCACCTCCTTCAGGATCTGGGGCTCTCGATGGTAGACCACTCGCAGGCGGAAGACGTAGCCATTCTACAGGAGGACCAAAAATGGAAATTACAACCAGGTCTAACTTATGTCCTTCCCGGCTTATCCAACCCAACCTGGAATACCCATTTCTAGGTAGTCCTCGACTTACGACGACAACTGAGCCCCCAAATTTCCATTGCTAAGCAAGAGTGTTGTTAAGTGAGTTTGGCCCCATTTTAATGACCATTCTTGCCGTAAGTGCTAAATGAATCATTGCAGTTGTTAAGTGGGTCACACAGTTGTTAAATGAATCCGGCTTCCCCACTGATTTTGCTCGCTGGAAGGTCGCAAAAGGGGACCATGTGACACACACACACACCGGGACACTGCGACCATTGTAAATGTGAGCCAGTCGCCAAGCGGCTGAAGGATGATCACGTGACCATGAGGCTGCAATGGGCATAAATTGCAAAAACTAGTCATAAGTCCTTTCTTTCTGTGCCGCTGGGACTACGAATGGTCACTAAATGGATGGTGGTAAGTTGAGGACTACCTATATTTTCTCCAAGGCTGGAAAAGAGATGGATAGAAGGAAGGAAGGGAGGGAGGGGAGGAAGGAAAAGAGGGAAGAGAAGGGAGGGAGAAAGGAAGGAAGGAAGGGAAAGAGAGGGAAGGGAAAGGAGGAAGGGAGGAAGGAAAAGAGAGGGAACGGAGGGTGGGAGGAAGGAAGGAAGAAAAGAGGGAAGAAGGGAAGAGAAAGGAGGAGGAAGAAAGGAAGGAAGGTAAAGAGAGGGAAGGGAAGGGAGGAAGAAAAAGAGAGGGAAGGGAGGGTGGGAGGGAGGAAGGAACGTAAAGAGAGGGAAGGGAGGAAGGAAAAAGAGGAAAGGGAAGAGAAGGAAGGAAGGAAAGAGGGAAGAAGGGAAGGGAGGGAGAAAAGAAGGAAGGTAAAAAGAGGGAAGGAAGGGAGGGTGGGAGGGAGGAAGGTAAAGAGGGAAGGGAGGAAGGAAAAAGAGGGAAGGGAGGAAGAGAGGGAGGAAGGAAGGAAAGAGGGAAGAGAAGGGAGGGAGAAAGGAAGGAAGGTAAAGAGAGGGAAGGGAAGGGAGGAAGGAAGGAAAAGAGGGAAGGGAGGGTGGGAAGGAGGAAGGAAGGTAGAGAGAGGGAAGGGAGGAAGGAAGAGAGAGGGAAGGGAAGGGAGGAAAGAAGGAAGGAAGGAAGGAAGGAAAGAGAGAAGAAGGGAAGAGGAGGGAGGGAGAAAGAAAGGAAGGAAGGAAGGAAGGAAGGAAGGAAGGAAGGAAGGAAGGAAGGCGCTCCAGGATTATTACCTTATGTATATCAGTGTAGGTGGCGGATGGCCGGCAGAGTAGATGGTGCTGCTCATTCAGGACTTCCGCTAGTTGTATCTGGAAAGCTGCTTTGATGCGCTGAATGGCCTCCTTGTTCCGCGGCCACTGACCGCTTCCCTCCATCTGGCAAATCACTGGAAGGAGGGAAGGAACACCACCAAGAGAGAGAGATCAATCCAAGAGCCACAGGGGGACCATCTACCAGCCCTGCTGAACCATCAAACCCAGGACCCCACATTCTCCTCTGCGTGGTGGACAGCTTGGCCACCGTCTCCCAAAGGCCAGCACCTCTGGGAACAGGAGCGGATGGGAGACCATCTCCGCTACCAGGGTTGAGATAGGGTTCTTGAGACCGGCAGCTTTTAATAGCCTTCTCCGCCGTGAATGTACAGGCAGTTCTCGAGTTATGTCTGTAATGGAGCCTGGCCATCCTAGATGTAAACTCATGACGGACGGTCATAAAACATGTTGCCTATGGAAATTCTCGATCCTCCAGGCCACGGTTGTCACAAAGGTGCTTTTTTTTTTCAAAAGGCAACTGGACTTTCTTGAGGTTTTTTTTTCTTTGAAAACGTTAAGACTTCTCATCCGAGAAAAAGTGAAGTCGCTTCAATGTGTTTGTTTTGTGGGATGGGGTTTTTTTTTGTTTGTTTGTTTCTTTTTGTTAAAAAGTTTTGGAGTTTTTGAATTTTAACTTTTGTTTTTTGAATAAAATAAAAATCGGGGGGAAAAGACGTTTTATGATCTATTGCTTGCTGTTTATATGTACACTGTGAGCTTCTGCACCAGAGACAAATTCCTTGTTTGTTCAGTCACACGGTCAAAAAAATATATATATATCAATTCAATTCAATTCTACTCTAAATTTTCTATATTCTATTCTATTTTTTTCTATTCTATTCCATTCCACTCCATATTCTATTCTATTCTAAATTTTCTATTGTATTATATTGTATTGTATTATATTCTATTCTATTCTACTCTAAATTTTCTATATTCTATTTTTTCTATTCTATTTTATTTCATTCCATTCCATTCCATTCCATATTCTATTCCATATTCTATTCTATTCTACTCAAAATTTTCTATATTCTATTCTATTTTCTTCTATTCTATTCTAAATTTTCTCCTATTGTATTATATTATATCGTATTGTATTATGTTCTATTCTCTTCTACTCTAAATTTTCTATATTCTATTCTTTTTTTTCTATTCTATTCCATTCCACTCCATATTCTATTCTATTCTACTCTAAATTTTCTATATTCTATTCTATTTTTTTCGATTCTATTCTAAATTTTCTCCTATTGTATTATATCGTATTGTATTATGTTCTATTCTCTTCTACTCTAAATTTTCTATATTCTGTTCTTTTTTTTCTATTCTATTCTATTCCACTCCATATTCTATTCCAGCGATGGCGAACCTTTTAGAGACCGAGTGCCCAAACTGCAACCCAAAACCCACTTATGCATCATTGGGTGCCGGGTGGGTGGGGCCCATTGGCTGGGCGTGGCCCATTGGGTGGGCGTGGCTGCGGTGGTAACGGCAGACTGGGTGGGACTAAAAAGTTTAATCAATCAATTCCAACTTTGCAAGATCTTTTTTTTCCTGGGAGAAGTTGAAATTGACTGGTTGATTGAACTTTTTTTTTTTTGACACGGCGGTGGAGACCTAAAGTGAAAAGGTTTTATAAAACCCAGCTGAAGGCCTAGGACTGGGGTGACGGCGCGGGTGCCCACAGAGAGAGCTCTGAGTGCCGCCTCTGGCACCCGTGCCATAGGTTCGCCACCACTGTTCTATTCTATTCTACTCTAAATTTTCTATATTCTATTCTATTTTTTTTTATTCTATTCTAAATTTTCTATTGTATTATATTGTATTGTATTATATTATGTTCTATTCTATTCTACTCTAAATTTTCTATATTCTATTCTATTCTATTTTTTTCTATTCTATTCTACCGTATTTTTCGCTCTATAAGACGCACTTTTTCCCCAAAAAAAGATGGGGGAAAATGTCTGTGCGTCTTATGGAGCGAATGCCGCCTACCGACCGCGCCGCCGCGGCCTCCCGAACGCCCGCCGCGGCC
>NW_015386137.1:317850-319718 GCF_001527695.2 Protobothrops mucrosquamatus
GCGGGTGTTCGGGAGGGCGCGGCGGCCACGGCGGGCGTTTGGGAGGCCGCGGCGGGCATTCGGGAGGCCACGGCAGGCGTTCGGGAGGCCGCAGCTTTTTCAACATTACTGATTTTTTATTTATTTAGAATATTTTTTTCCTTGTTTTCTTCCTCTAAAAACTATGTGCGTCTTATGGTCAGGTGCGTCTTATGGTGCGAAAAATACGGTATTTTATTTCATTCCATTCCATTCTATTCCATATTCTATTCCATATTTTATTCCATACTCTATTCTATTCTACTCTAAATTTTCTATATTCTATTCTATTTTTTTCTATTCTAGTCTATTTTTTCTCCTATTTTATTATATTATATTGTATTGTATTATGTTCTATTCTATTCTGCTCTAAATTTTCTATATTCTATTCTATTTTTTTCTATTCTATTCTAAATTTTCTCGTATTGTATTGTATTGTATTCTATTAATTCCATTCTACTCTGCCCTACTCTATTCTATGTTTCAACATCGACATAACAACTTAGAAAGACACCAAGGAACAATGTCTACTCAAAAAGGGTAACTAAGTGATGGAAAAGCTGAGCTAGCTGGCTCTTATCATAACTGCAGAGATAGAAAAGGCCTCAAAGTTCAACTCTCTGTTCAACACAGGAACCCAAATCACAGCAATTCAAATTAATCCACCCAGCTACCATGATCTCTCCAGATTAATAGGTGTTAAGGGTCAAGCCATTCTTAATCTCTAGATAATTTTACCTCTCCAGATTACAGTTGCTGAATGTCAAATCATCCTTATCTTTAGATAATTTTTCTAACATTCAACTTGAATCCATGTTCCTGTAACACAGGATTATCAACCCGCGCTTTACATTCTAGGATGAAAGAAAACAGGTCCGGTCTTTCGGAACCTCTGATCCCCAAGTCAACATGGTCCCCTCCAATCACCTCTTCTGCTTCCAGGATCTTCAAAACCAAAAGTCATCCATTTTCAACACTTACTGGAACTCAACCCAAGAAAGGCTCAGATTTCCTTGCAACCCATCCCGGTGATAAAACCCTTGCCTTTTATTGGGGCCACGTAAGCAGGACACGGTTTTTCCGCCACGGGGAGAAAGGATGCTCGCTTTTTGTTCTTGTGATGGGATGTATGGTCTGGTTTCACAGGGACCGGAGGAAAAGTCTAGGAGAGAATCAGAAAAAAAATAAATATGCCAAACAGAAAAATGAAGGTCTTGGGGGAAGATGTCATCCTGTCTCTCCTAAGCCTTCTTCAGGGTGCTGCAGCTGCCAAAAAACCCAACATGGTGCTAGGCTGCATTAACAGAGGGATAGAATCAAGATCACGTGAAGGGTTAATACCACTTTACAAGGCCTTGGTAAGGCCACACTTGGAATACCGCAGCCAGTTTTGGTCACCACGATATAAAAAGGATGTTGAGACTCTGGAAAGAGTGCAGAGAAGAGCAACAAAGATGATCAGGGGACTGGAGGCTAAAACATATGAAGAACGGTTGCAGGAATTGGGTATGTCTAGTTTAATGAAGAGAAGGGGTGACATGATAGCAGTGATCCAATATCTCAGGGGCTGCCCCAAAGAAGAGGGAGTCAAGCTATTCTCCAAAGCCCCTGAAGGCAGGACAAGAAGCAATGGATGGAAACTAACCAAAGAAAGCAACCTAGAACTAAGGAGAAACTTCCTGACAGTTAGAACAATTAACCAGTGGAACAACCTGCCTCCAGAAGCGGTGAATGCGCCAACACTGGAAGTTTTTAAGAAGAAACTGGACAGCCATTTGTCCGAAATGGTATAGGGTTTCCTGCCTGAGCAGGAGGTTGGACTAGATGACCTCCGAGGTCCCTTCCAACTT
>NW_015386137.1:321588-337133 GCF_001527695.2 Protobothrops mucrosquamatus
TCCTGACAGTTAGAACAATTAACCAGTGGAACAACCTGCCTCCAGAAGCGGTGAATGCGCCAACACTGGAAGTTTTTAAGAAGAAACTGGACAGCCATTTGTCCGAAATGGTATAGGGTTTCCTGCCTGAGCAGGAGGTTGGACTAGATGACCTCCGAGGTCCCTTCCAACTTTATCATTATTATTATTATTATTACTTTACAATGCCTTGGTAAGGCCACACTTGGAATACCGCAGCCAGTTTTGGTCACCACAATATAAAAAAGATGTTGATACTCTGGAAAGAGTGCAGAGAAGAGTAACAAAGATAACTAGGGGACTGGAGGCTAAAACATATAAGGAACGGTTGCTGGAATTGGGAACGTCTAGTTTAATGAAGAGAAGGGGTGACATGATAGCAGTGTTCCAATATCTCAGGGGTTGCCACAAAGAAGAGGGAGTCAAGCTATTCTCCAAAGTGCCTGAAGGCAGGACCCCCCTCGCCTCACCTTGTGGCAATGGCACCAGTGTGCTACGCGGCCTCCTGCCCTGTTGTGGCTGCGAGAAAGCAGACGGTGGGACACAGAGGGCGGATGGCTGCGTAGAACGCCGGTGCCACCGTCACGAGGTGAGGCGAGGCAGCTGGCAGGGGGGTGGAGCTACCCCACGCCCCCACGCACCTCATGGCCCCCACAACCAAGCCACCCACGCTCCACATCGCGGCAGCAACACCAACAACAGCAGCCCTGTCCAGCAGGAGCCTGTGTGACCGGCAGCCCACTCCCTTCCACCGTCTGGTTGCTTGCGGCTGCAACGGGGTAGGCAGCCGCGCAGCGCATCGGTGCAGCAGCTACGAGATGAGGCGAGGCAGGTGACGAGGCGTGGGTGGCCTGGCTGCAGGGGCCTGAGCTGTGCAGTGCAGCTCCACCCGTTAAAAAATTACGCTAGGGCAGGGGTAAGCAACCTCAGCTCTTTTATGACTCATGGACTTCAACTCCCAGAATTCCTGAGCCAGCCATGCTGAGGGAAAAGAGAGAGGTTTTCAAGCTGAGCCATGCTGGCTCAGGAATTCTGGGAGTTGAAGTCCAGGAGTCATAAAAGAGCCGAGGCTGCCGACCCCTGCGCTAGGGCTTATTTTCTGGCTGGGTCTTATTTTCGGGGAAACACGATAGTCACCCCAGAAAACAGTGACATCCAACCTGATCTAGGTAGGACAGCCGACCAGCTTGAGAACTTCAACCTGGAGAGGATAATAGCTGTTCGACGGTGTCAGCCTGATGCCAAAGTTCCTGAGACCTCTTCCTTCCGGCCTCCTCCCAACATAGCTAGTAGCCCTTGACTTACCACAGTTCATTTAGTGACCGCTTGAAGTTACAACGGCACTGAAAAAAGGGACTCACGGCCATTTTTCACACTTACGACTACTGCAGCCTCCCCGGGGGTCACGTGACCAAATTTAGATGCTTGGCAACTGGCTTGTACCTACGACCGATATATTCCGGGTTTTTGCGACCTTTTGGCAAACAAAGTCAACAGGGAAGCCAAGGTTCACTTAACAACTGTGTTCCTCGCTTAACAACGGCAGAGGTTCGCTTAACAACTGTGGCAAGAAAAGTCGTAAAATGGGGCCAAATTCACTTAACAGGTGTCCCTGTTCACGACAGACGTTTTGGGTTCCACTGTGGTTGTAAGTCAAGGACTACCTGTACCTCCAAAGGCATCTTACATAGGTCGCCACCCCCTCCCAGCACCTTCTGTTCATGGCACTTAATAATAATAATAATAAAGTTGGAAGGGACCTTGGAGGTCATCTAGTCCAACCCCCTGCTCAGGCAGGAAACCCTATACCATTTCAGACAAATGGCTGTCCAGTTTCTTCTTAAAAACTTCCAGTGTTGGAGCATTCACCGCTTCTGGAGGCAGGTTGTTCCACTGGCTAATTGTTCTCACTGTCAGGAAGTTTCTCCTTAGTTCTAGGTTGCTTCTCTCCTTGACTAGCTTCCATCCGTTGCTTCTTGTCCTGCCTTCTTCAGGGGCTTTGGAGAATAGCTTGACTCCCTCTTCTTTGTGGCAGCCCCTGAAATACTGGAACACTGCTATCCTGTCCCCCCTCGTCCTTCTCCCCATTAAACTAGACAGACCCAATTCCAGCAGCCTTTATGCTTTAGCTTCCAGTCCCCCTAATCATCTTTGTTGCTCTTCTCTGTACTCTTTCTAGAGTCTCAACATCTTTTTTACAGCGTGGTGACCAAAACTGGATGCAGTGTTCCATTAACTCACCTCTGTGTATCGAAGGGCGGGGTGGGCTCCTTGCACCGCCGTCACCGTCAAGGGCAGCCCCTTCAGGTGCCAAAGCTTGCGGCTCAGATCGTCATAGGAACGGATCAGGCTCACCATGTCTTCCTCGCCAGTCCCTACAATCTGCGGACATCCCAAAGAGCTCAAGTCAGCCAAGAAGGGTTAATTAGCACAAAGCCATTTTGGTCAAGGCTTCAATCCCCTTTTTTTCTCAAAATCAGGAGGAAATAAACCAGCAAAGGAAAAGGGGGAGTTTTTGTTGGGTGGGGTTGAAAAGTGGATGAGCCTCTTTTTAAGTGCTAAATTACAATGATGCACAAAAATGTAAGTTTAGTAAATAACAAAAATAAGCAGGCATTTTGGGGCTGTCTGAGCTTGGTGGTCTTTTTGTAGATGTTTCGTGACCCAGCCGGGTAACATCATTAGTGGTAGAAGGGAGGAGGGCTTGGGGAGAGGAGGAGGAGGAGGAGGAGGACCTCCTCCTCCTCCTCCTCCTCCTAGAGGAGGAGGAGGAGGAAGACGACGACTGAAGGATACTTTATACCAGTGATGGCGAACCTTTTAGAGACCGAGTGCCCAAACTGCAACCCAAAACCCACTTATTTATCGCAAAGTGCCAAAACGGCAATTTAATCTGAATGCTGAGGCTTTAGTTTAGAAAAAACAACTCATACATTAACATCTTTTGTCTTACAAGAAAAACACAACAACAAAGCTTTCAATGATACAAACCACCTTTTAATTAAAGGTAAACGTTTGCATTCGGCATGCTTTTGAACGATTATTAATGTGATTTTTGCTGTTGTATGCCTGCTGATAGTTTGTCCAACCTTGGCTTATACTTTGTAAGTTTGAAAGCAACGCATGCAGCACTCAGGTCGTCTGTTAGTCTGTTTCTGGGGTCAGATTTGATATTAATTCAAAGCTGAAAACAGCGCGCTCGTGCCGGAGGCTTGTTTTCGCTAGGAAGGGGCTGGAGAAATGGCTTTTTCCTGCGAAAACTTAGCCAATGAACGAGGCGCACGTGCCCACAGAGAGGGCTCCGAGTGCCTCCCCTCTGGCACGCGTGCCATAGGTTCGCCACCACTGCTTTATACCCTGAGTTTGGCTTTTTTCGTGCAGACATTTAATTACCCAGCCAGGTAACACCATCAGTGCTAGAAGGGAGGGCAATTTGCAGAGAGGAGGAGGAGGGGGAGGGGGGAGGGGAGGAAGGATGCTTGGTACTCTTGAGTTTGGCTCTTTTCTTACAGACATTTAATTACCCAAATAGGTAACATCTTCAGTGCTAGAAGGGAGTGGGGGTTTTCTTTCTGATTCTATACAAGTAGCTTGCCCTTGTAAACAACAGAAAGAAAATAACCCTCCCTCTAACACACAGCAACCCACCTGAATATAAACAGAGCAAAACCCCCCCTCCCTTACAGCACTGGTGATGTTACCTATTTGGGTAAGGAAAATTGTGCAAGAAAACCACAAGCTCAGAGAGTAACAAAGATACCACAGTCGTCGTCGTCGTCTTCCTCCTCCTCCTCCTCCTCCTCCTCCACTCCAAAAACCTCACTCCCTTCTAGCACTGATTATGTTATCTACTTGGGTCATGAAACGTCTGCAAGGAAACAACCAAGTCAAAGAACATCAGGGACCCCATAGGAGCTTCAGCGCTCAAATTCTGTCATTCTGGCTTTCTTGGACCACGTCATCGAAAGGACACCTTGGGGCCCCCCAAAGATGAAGAAAGGAGAGTTTCAAGGAGAGTTTTTGGAGGGACAGTTGAAATGCACCTTGTCTGGGGGCAGGGGTGGTGTTTTTCCCTCTTGGTTTAGAGCAGGGGTCTTCAAACTTGGCCCTTTTATGACTTGTGGACTTCAACTTCCAGAATTCCTCAGCCAGCGTGCCTGGGAGTTGAATTCTGGGAGTTGAAGTCCACAAGTCATCAAAGGGCCATGTTTGAAGACTCCTGACATAGGGTCTCCTGTTTGAGTAGCGGGTTGGACTAGAACAGGGCTTTTCAACCAGTGGTACGGGTACCACCTGTGGTACATTGGCACTTAGCAGGTGATACGTGACCATCCTAGAAAAGTGGTAGTGGGGGAGGGGAATGAGCTGAACCGGTGGCAGCACTGTACGAGCCTGAGCGAGAGATGGCTGGAGATGCAGGGCTGTCCGGGTTCAACGGAAGCGCCAGGATCAGCGCCAGGCTCCAGCTGGAGCTCGGCGCTGATCCTGGTGCTTCTGCTAAGCCCTGAAGTACCAATCAGCTGGAAAGCAGCACTGATCCTGGCGCTTCTGCTGAGTCCAGAAGAAGCGCCGATCAGCTGGAATGTTGCAGCCTCTCCAGGGTCTTGTGATTTACATTCAGATGCTTGGCAACAGATTCATATTTATGACGGTCACAGTGTCCCAGGGTCATGTGAAGTGACCAAAACCTGCTGCAACCACCCAACAGACGGGGGGAATAAAAACCAAACACCCCCCACCCCACCCCTGCTGCCAATCCTCAACAGAAATGCTCACAACAATGAAAACCTCGGACAGGAGGAAGAGCGCCGCCGGGCGGGCAGGCAGGTGTCTTGCTCAGCTGTGGCTTGGGGGGCACTTTTTTCAGTGCCATTGTAACTTCGAACAGTCACTAAGCGAACTGTTATAAGTCAAGGACTACCTGTACTTTATCACTTTTTTCCTTTTTTGGGGGGGGGGTCATCAAATTTTTGACACCTTGCTAGGCGACTGGTGGTACTCGGATGTTGCTGTATCCTAAAAGTGGTACAATGGGTGAAAAGGTTGAAAAGCCCTTGGCTAGAAGATCTCCAAGGTCCCTTCTAACATTCTGATTTAGTCCAAGGAGACATATCGGCCAGACCTAAGCAAGAATTAAAGGAGAAACTTCCTGGCAGTGAGAACAATTAACCAGTGGAACGGCTTGCCATCAGAGGTTATGGGTGCTAGGGTGATAATTAGAATTAGTTGTCATTTTATTAATTATGGTTATTTAGAGGAACTGTATCTATTTATTAATCTTTAGTTATATGATTATAGTTAACTTCATTTATTATAACTGTTTAGTATTATATAAACTATGTTTATTCAATATTTATACCCGGACGGTAGTTTGCTTGTTAAAGCATGGAATTATTGTTGGGGGTTAGCCCATTACTGTGCCTACCCTTACCCCATCCTGAATCCCCTCCTTCTACCCCTTCCCCACACCGGTACCGACCCTATCCTTTCCCTACCTGCATAAAATTTAATAAAATATTTATATATATAAAAAAGAAGAAGTTATGGGTGCTCCATCACTGGAAGTTTTTAAGAAGAGATTGGAGAATTATTTGTCTGAAATGGTATAAGGCCGTGGTGGCAAACCTATGGCACGCGTGCCACAGGTGGCACTCAGAGCCCTCTCTGTGGGCACACGTGCCGTCGCCCCAGTCTTAGGCCTTCAGCTGGGTTTTATAAAACCTTTTTCACTTTAGTCCACCGCTGCCGTGTGGAAAAAAAAGGTTCAATCAATCAATCAATTTCAGCTTCTCGCGGGAAAAAACAAAAGATCTTGCAAAGTTGGAATTGATTGATTGAACTTTTTAGTCCCACCCAGTCTGCCGTTACCACCGAAGCCACGCCAACCCAATGGGCTACGCCCACCCAATGGGCCACACTCACACAATTGGCCACACCTACCCAATGGGTCACGCCCATCCGGCACCCGATGATACATAAGTGGGTTTTGGGTTGCAGTTTGGGCACTCGGTCTCTAAAAGGTTCGCCATCACTGGTATAAGGCTTCCTGCCTGAGCCGCGGGCTGGATTAGAAGACCTCCAAGGTCCCTTCCAGCATTATTTCCCCAAACCATAGATTTGGCAAAGCCTTCATCGCAGCCGAAGGAGATTTATCCTGGAGGTTTTTAAGAAGAGACTGGACTGAAATGGTCTAGGGTAGGGGTCTTCAAACTTGGCCCTTTTACGACTTGTGGACTTCAACTCCCAGAATTCCTCAGCCATGCACAGTTGAAGTCCACAAATCATAAAAGGGCCAAGTTTGAAGAGCCCTTGTTTAGAGGGTTATGTTGCGGAGTTATTTTATTTCCCAGGCCATCCCCAGTGGAAAAAGGAGAAGAGAATCTCCTTGGGCAAATATCTCAAGAGACATTCAGGGATGGCAAAGAAGACAAGGAGAAAGATGGAATAGGACCTCACCTCACGCCCCACTTTAATTAAGGGCTCCAGCAGGGCCCCCGTGTAAGAGATGGAAGTCTCTGGAACAGCCAGGTGCCTGCACAGAAAAGAAAACAAGGAAGACCAAGCAGCATTAGAAATATTTCTTCTTCAAAGTCAGTCTGCGTTCTTCTTGCCTCTGGAACATCTTCTGAAATTGCCAAAAGTTAGGGTTGCATTCAGGCATCCCCCTAAACAAAGATACAATGGTTGGCTTGATGCCAGCTTGGTGCAACGTCTAAAGCCAGCCAAGATGGCTTGCAAACCAAGATTTACAGCTGTGCACGATGATCATTGTGGCATCTTCAACACACAGTGGTGAAAACTAGCCATGGTTTAGTACAGGGGTAGGCAACCTTGGCTCTTTTATGACTCGTGGACTTCAACTCCCAGAATTCCTGAGCCAGCATGGCTCAGCTTGGAAACCTCTCCCTTTCCCCTCAGCATGGCTGGCTCAGGAATTCTGGGAGTTGAAGTCCACCAGTCATAAAAGAGCCAAAGTTGCTTACCCCTGGTTTAGTACAATGGGTGAATATAGTGAACCTCTGCTGGAATTAAGATTTCTGTAGGATGCTTGGTCTTTCTTGATGACTGATGACGTTGCCTAGTTGGGTAATGAAACACCTGCAAGCAAAACTCAGAGAGCACCAAGAACCTCACAATTCAACCCTGAGCTACAAATATTTTCTTTTATTGGTCTCTCTCTCTAAATTAATATTAGACAACAATCAAGCAGTAAACAACAGTCTCGTCAAGGCACCACAAAGAACACTCCCATCAACACTGACAGGGTAAGCTATTAGTACATAAATGGCAGGCAACATCCCTCCATTCTTGCACTGATGATGTTACCTGGTTGGGTCATGAAACGTCTGCAAGAAAACCATCAAGCTCAGAGCACACCAAGGACCCCACAATTCTTCTCCTCCTCCTCCTCCTCCTCCTCCTCCTCCATCCTCCTCTTCCTCTCCACACACCTCTCTCCCTTCTAGCACTGATGATGTCACCTAGTTGGGTAATGAAATGTCTGCAGGAAAACAATCAAGCTCAGAGACCACTAAGGTCCCACAATAATCCTCCTCCTCCTCCTCCTCCTGTCCAAACACCCCACTTCCTTCTAGCATGCTAACTGATGATGTTACCTAGTTGGGTCACGAAACATCTGCAAAGAAACAACCAAGCTCAGAGAGCACCAAGGGCTCCACAGTCCAACCTGGAGCTACAAATATTCCCTTCTAACCAAACCAGTTGTATCTAAACAGTGAACAAAACCCACTCTCTTCTAGTACTGATGATGTTGCCTAGTTGGGTCATGAAACGTCTGCAAGGATGCAACCCAGTTCACAGAGCACCCAAAATCTCACTATTCAACCAAGAGCTACAAATATTCTCTAATAAAAAAAAAGCTCTTAACATACAGCCTGCATTCTACTTTAAGCCTCTGTTTCTGTTAAAAAAGGATTATCTTGCAGAACTTTGCTCACTCCTGCATTATCCAGTTAGGGTCCTATTAATTTTCAAGTGTCTGAAATTAAAAGCGAGAGGTCAAGAGGTTTCTGAGAAAATAAGTCTTCTGTTCCATCCTCACGTTCTCCTACATGGAAGGGTTATCAGAGTCGACTCACAGTTTCAAGATATGACGTATGATTTGCTCCGGAATAAGACGTTTCTGGCACAGGTTTGCAGCGTTCCACAAAACGGCCTCGCAGATGACGCCATCTTGGAAACGTCTCAGCTCCGACCGCTCTCCCCAAAATTGCCGAAACTCCACGGCCTACAGGAACAGACATAAGAGAGGTATGTTCCTCCCCTTCTCGGTGTGTTATCCTTCAACAACTATGAGGCAATTCAAGTATTTTAACAATTAGAGATTCCATCGGGTCTATAACAGAATAACAGAGTTGGAAGGGACGTTGGAGGTCTTCTAATCCAACCCCTTACTCAAGCAGGAGACCCTATACCAGGGGTAAGCCACCTTGGCTCTTTTATGACTCGTGGACTTCAACTCCCAGAATTCCTGAGCCAGCTATGCTGAGGGGAAAGGGAGAGGTTTCCAAGCTGAGCCATGCTGGCTCAGGAATTCTGGGAGTTGAAGTCCACGAGTCATAAAAGAGCCAAGGTTGCCTACCCCTACCCTATACCATTTCAGACAAATGGCTGTCCAGTGTCTTCTGAAAAACCTCCAGTGATGGACCATCCATAATCTCTGGAGGCAAGCCATTGCATTGATTAATTAACAGAATAACAGGGTTGGAACGGACCTTGGAGGTCATCTAGTCCAACCCTCTGCTCAACCAGGAGACCTTATACCAGGGGTAGGCAACCTTGGCTCTTTTATGACTTGTGGACTTCAACTCCCAGAATTCCTGAGTCAGCATGGCTGGTTCAGGAATTCTGGATATTGAAGTCCACAAGTCATAAAAGAGCCAAAGTTGCCTACCCCTGACCTATACCATTCAGGACAGACTCTTCTTAAAAACTTCCAGTGTTGGAGCATTCACAACTTCTGGAGGCAGGCTGTTCCACTGGTTAATTGTTCTAACAGTCAGGAAGTTTCTCCTTAGTTCTAGGTTGCTTCTCTCCTTGATTAGTTTCCATCCATTATTATTATTATGGTCAAATCTTGCACTGGCTGAAGATTTTTGATCTACAGAGAAGAGATAGTAATAAGCAGCCTAACCTGGTTCTCACCTCCTCTTTATTGGCTTCAGGTCCTCGCTCCAAAACACTGGTTGCGAAGTCAAGATTTAGCAACAGTCCGAAGGATAAGGAACCGACGTCTTTGTGCTTTGGGGGATCCACATGGATCGGCCACTGGAACGAAATAATACAGCAAGAGAAAAATTAGCGAAGGCAGCTAGGAAAAAACCAGAAGCACCTACCAGGTGGCCCTCAAATAGGAGCTTTTGAGGACTGCACTGTCATCTTCAGACTGGGGATATGGCAAAGGACGACAATTTGTCTGAAATGGTATAGGGCAGTGGTGGCGAACCTATGGCACATGTGCCAGAGGTGGCACTCAGAGCCCTCTCTATGGGCACGCGGGCCATGCCCCAGAGATGGCAACCGTCCCTCTTCAACCAGCCACCAGCTAACTCGCCGAGGTCCCACGTAGCCGGATGCATCCCAGCACCCATGTGCTCGCTGGCCTCTGTGTGCAGGGGCTGATAGTGTCAGGCAGCAGCCGTCCTGGCATCACCTTGCCCTGTGACAATGGCACCCCCCCGCCTCGCCTCACCGCGCAGGACGAGCTTCCTGCCCACCGCCCCACCTGCCAGAGACCCCCTGGAACTCCCCCAACCCTGCCCGGCCCCCATAGGCGTCCCTCCCCACAAGCAACATCGAGGTGACCACGCCCACCTTGGTCACACCCACCCAGTCTGCCATGCCCACCCAGTGGGCCACGCCCACCTGGCACCTGGCGATAAATAAGTGGGTTTTGGGTTGCAGTTTGGGCACTTGGACTCTAAAAGGTTCGCCATCACTGGTATAGGGTTTCCTGCCTGAGCAGGGGGTTGGACTAGATGATCTCCAAGCCCCTTTCCAACTCTATTATTCTATTCTATTCGAATCTATATTTTCTATTCTATTCGAATCCATATTTTCTATTCTATTCTATTCTTAATCTACTCTACTCTAATTCCATTCCATTCTTATTCCTACCTTACCCTACCCTATTCCTATTCCATTCCATTCTAGTCTTTCTATATTCTCTATTCTATTCCATATATTCTATTCTATTCCAAATCCTAATCCCTTATTCTTATTCTATCTCTATTCCATTCCATTCCATTCTACTCTATTCTATTCTTATTCCTATCCTACCCTATTCCAGTCCAGTCCAATCCACTCCATTCTATTCCTATTCCATTCCATAACCTGCAAAGTAAACTTCAATATAATATTCTGAATCCTTAGAAGCCAGGAGTCTTTGTCACATGACCCCGGGATAATGCAACCATCATAAATACGAGTCACTTGCCAAGCGTCTGAATTCTGATCACGTGATGTCACGGGTTGTAAATGTGAAAACCGGCCGGTCCCAGGTCACTTTTTCAGTGCCGTTGTAACTTCAAATGGTCATTAAAATGAATGGTCGTAAGTTGAGGACTACCTCCATGTGTGATCTTGTGACAGTTTGGCACTGATAGTGGGCCAGTATGTGAAGGGCCATGGATTAAGTGACAATTAAAAGGACCACACAATCCTAAGCTCTGGGTTCTTTCAGCAGGCCGGGAAAATAAGTTTTTGCTGAAGTTACCGGATGGCTCTGAGGCAACTGATGAGCCAGGAGCACCAGCCGGCGGGCCAGTCCGCGCTCCAGGAGGCTGAGGAAGAACGGGAGGACGGCGGCCACGTAACTCCCACCCCGGTCCATCAACGCGTTGAGCAGCTGCATCTTCTTGCAAGCCGTCTGGAGTTTGGAGACGTGACGGAGGCTGAAGGACAGGAGGAGAGCCGTGAGCGACACGCAGGAAGCTTCTCACAGAGCAAATAGACGAGCAGCTTGGAGGGCGAGAGGGCTCACAAGGAAGCAAATTAAAACTCTGTGTTAAGCAAAACGTGGATCTATAGATCTGTCTAGATCTGGATCTGTAGACCTGCAGTCTTCGAGAAGTCTTAGGCTTCAACTCCTAGAATCCCCAGGGAGCGTGGCTTTTTATCACCAGAAAAAATAGCCCATTTTTTTTCACTTTCTCTAGTATTGATCTCTCCTACCTGTTTGTTTGTCTATCTATCTCTATCTAACTTCCTATCTATCTGCCTGCCTTTCATCTCTCTTTCTATCTATCTATCTATCTATCTATCTATCTATCTATCTATCCATCTGCCTGCCTTTCATCTCTCTTTCTATCTATCTATCCATCTGTCCATCCATCCATCCATCTTCCCCCCTCCCTCTCTCCCCCCCTCTCTCTATATATATCCTTCCATCTCTATCTTCCTACCTTTCATCCATCCATCTATTATCTATCTATCTTATCTACCTACCTACCTTTCATCTTTCTATATATCCATCCATCTCTATCTTATCTTCCTATCTATCTATCTATCTATCATCTATCTATCTATCTATCTATCTATCTATCTATCTATCTATCTATCTATCTATCTACCTACCTACCTACCTACCTACCTATTATCTATCTTATTTACCTTTCTATATATCCATCTCTATCTTACCTTCCTGCCTTCCTACCTTCCTACCATCCATCCATCCATCCATCCATCCATCTACCTACCTACCTACCTACCTACCTATTATCTATCTTATTTACCTTTCTATATATCCATCTCTATCTTACCTTCCTGCCTTCCTACCTTCCATCCATCCATCCATCCATCCATCCATCCATCCATCCATCCATCCATCCATCTATCTATCTATCTATCTATCTATCTATCTATCTATCTATCTATCTATCTATCTATCTATCTATCTATCATTCAATCTCTATACTTTCTTTCCCCACCTTTCAACCCTTGCAAGCCCTCCAAACACTCCTCTCCAACAGCATGGACTAGAAACTTTGATTTGTTTGTTTTAAATGGTGGGAGGAAAGATAATATCCTTTTTTTTGCCCCACGTCTGCTTGTCTGCCTGCCTTGATAACCATGGAAAACAGCCCGTCCCTCCGTGCCAGCCATTCTTTTGCGAGCCACCTACTGAAAGACGTGATCAAAGGTCCGGATCAGAGGCTTGGGGGTGATAAAGAGCAACTGAAACCCATCCACTGTTTTGTCATCCAGAACCTCCATCGACTGCCTGGCTTCAAACTGGACCTAAAAAAGAACAAAAACCACCTATGTATCAGCGAGTACGGGGGAGTCCGAGATGTACGACCATAACTGAGCCCAAAGTTTTTGTTGCTAAGTGAGACGTTTATTAAATGCAGTTTTGCCCCATCTTATGGCCTTTCTTGTCCCAGTATTAAGGGAATTACTGCAGTGATTCTGTGACACTGCCACGGTCGTAAATATGAGTCGGTGGTCGAGCATCTGAATTTTGATCACGTGACCACGGGGATGCCGCAATGTTCTAAGTCACATTTTTCAGTGCCGTTGTAACTCCGAACGGTCACTAAGTGAAGTGTAGTAAGTCGAAGACTGCCTGTACACAGGCTTCTTGGCTGAGGGCAGGGCATTTTTTTCTTCTCTGAAGGCATCTTTGCAGCCATCACTTTGGACCAGACTAGCTAGGTAGCAATTAATAGTCCCTTATGAAATTGTGCAGGTAGTCCTTGAATTACAACCATTCGTTTAGTGACCGTTCAAAGTTACAAGGAGACTAGAAAAAAGTGACTTGTGACCGTTTTCCACACTTACGACCGTGGCAGCAAGTTTGGTCATGTGATCAAAATTCAGACACCCAGCAACTGACTCATATTTATGACGGTCGCAGCGTCCCAGGGGGGGTCACATCTTCCCTTTTCGCGACCTTCGGACAAGCAAAGAGTCAGCAGGGAAGCTGACTTCACAACGGTGTGACTAACTTAACAACTGTGGCGAGAAAGGCCGTGAAATGGGGCAAAACTCACTTTATAAATGTCTCACTTTTAGCAAACGGAAATGTTGGGCTAAGTTGCGGTCGTACATCGAGGGTAATGTTGTAAACCGATCTAGTTCTGTAATGGGATCCAACCTCAGGGTGGATTGTGGAGTCTTTCAAACTCTCCACTTAGCAGCTACTACCGTGTTTCCCTGAAAATAAAACCGTTTTTTAATTTTTATTTTTTGCCTCCAATAGAGGCACCAGGTCTTATTTTCAGGGTAGGCCTTACCTCACCTCTGGCAACGACAGCTCCACTCAGCCAGTCCACTTCTTCTGGGGCCGAAGTTCTGCAGCTGCATTCGGGCCTGCATTTCGCAGTCAGGCCTCTGCAGACGAGTACCGAGCTATGGATTCAATAGCTCAGTCCTCAGCTGTAGATCTCTTGCAGAACCGAGCTATGGCTTGAATCCATAGCTCGGTCCTCAGCTACAGTGGCCTTCTTGGAAAGGCCTCTGGACTGCGAAATGCAGGCCTGGCTGCAGAAGACGCTGCAAAAAAAGTGAGCCGAGAAGGCCTGGCTGCAAGGTAAATGGGTGTGGGGCGGGTGGGGCAGCTCTCCACACCCCCAGCTTGATTTTTAGGTGTGTGCCTCGCCCCAAAATTAGGGCTTATTTTTGGGATAGGGCTTATATTAGGCCCACCTCCCAAAATCAAGCTAGGGCTTATTGTTGGTGTAGGCCTTACTTTAGGGGAAACACGGTACCTCCTAGTAACCTACTCCATGAGTAACTTCCCCCCTCCCATATTTACCTGCTTGTAAGTGTTGGCAGTCATATCCGCACACAGGTTCACCAGTCCAGAAGAGTCCACAAGCACCACTTGAAACGCTTGGTGGAAGTCCGTCAGGGAAGGCTAAAAGAAAATTAAGAACTTCAAGATTGCCCAGACGGTCTTCGTTAAAATACGAGCAGCAGCTTCCAAGGAACTAAGCCGTCATTCAGGAGAACTGCGTCTCACGCTCACAGCAAAACAGAGGCTGGCACAAAGGACTGCCCTCCACTTCATATCTCCATTGATGCAATGATTAAGATTCAATCTCTGAATTCAAGGCAAAGTCTATAATAATGTTTCCAATTTCAGCCAACAACAGCCAGGCCCAACAGAGTCTTCCTGGCCCAGGTCATTTCAGATGCTTCCAAGATTATAGAAAAAGTTGAATTTCTCCACTCCTGTAACATACTTTAACTACAATGCCACTGGCTGCCCCACATTAACTTACAATAGTATTAACTTACAATAGTATTACTGAATGAAGCCTCAGCTTTAAGGCTAACTTGCTCCCTATTCAAAAGGGAGATTCTCATTCTATGGAATAATAAGCTTAAAATGTGATTTTTTTTGCCATCTTAATCCAGCAGTAAATAATTCAAAGGTCTCTCTCTTACCAGACTGGGCTCTGTGTCTTTTGACAGGCTGATTCCAGACGTAGTGAGATCTGTAGTAGCTGGGAAGGAAGAGTTAAAAACAGAATTAATCGCTTTGGACAGGAGTCCCCATCTTATATCCTTATGCAGGTAGTCCTCGACTTACGTCCATCAACTGAGGCCAAAATGTCTGTTGCTGAGACAGTTATTGAGCTTTGCCCCATTTTACGACCTTTCTTGCTACAGTTCTTAAGTGAATGACTACGGCTATTAAGTCAGTCACACGATTGTTAAGTGGATCCAGCGTCCCCACTGAGTTTGCATGTCAGAAGGTCACAAAAGGGGATCACGTGACTCCAGGAACTACCTGTATTGAATAAGCCGCTGGACTACAAGTTCCATACATCACAGGGATGATGGGAACTACCTTTGGTGGAAGAATGTATATCCTGAAGGATCTCTTTACTCCCAAGTTTATTGGGATCCCGGTAATAATTAGAAGGCGAAGTGCATAAAGTGGGTCCAGTCACCAGGCTGGCTTTGGAAGGAGAGTTTGGGAACTGCTTAACTGTAATGTTCTTATTGGATGGAGCGTGTGATAATCTATAGCCATTTCCAACTGCAAACTGGAAGGACCATCATGGCTTTTAAAAGTATATTTAAAAGTACATTTACTTTTTAAAGTAAGGATAGATATAAAAAAAGATAGAGGGAGAGGGAGGGAGGGAGGAAGGGACAGGTAGGAGGGGAAAGATGAAAGGAAGGAAGGATAGGAAAGTCAGAAGGAACGGAAGGAGGGAGGGAGGGGGGAAAGGAAGGAAGGAAAGACAGAAGGGAGGGAGGGAGGGAGGGAGGGGGAAAGGAAGGAGGGGGAAGGAAAGACAGAAGGGAGGGACAGGAAGGGAGGAAGGAAGGAAGGAAAGAAAGAAAAGGAAAGACAGAAGGAAGGGAGGGAAGGAGGGAGAGAGGGCGGAAAGGAAGGAAGGAAGGAGGGGAAGGAAGGAAAGACAGAAGGGAGGGACAGGAAGGGAGGAAGGAAGGAAAGAAAAGGAAAGACAGAAGGGAGGGAGGGAGGGAGGGACAGGTAAGAGGGGAAAGATGAAAGGAAGGAAGGATAGGAAAGTCAGAAGGAAGGG
>NW_015386137.1:337327-346532 GCF_001527695.2 Protobothrops mucrosquamatus
AGGGGAAGGAAGGAAAGACAGAAGGGAGGGACAGGAAGGGAGGAAGGAAGGAAAGAAAAGGAAAGACAGAAGGGAGGGAGGGAGGGAGGGACAGGTAAGAGGGGAAAGATGAAAGGAAGGAAGGATAGGAAAGTCAGAAGGAAGGGGAGGAGGGAAGGAGAGAGGGAGGGGGGAAAGGAAGGAAGGAAAGACAGAAGGGAGGGAGGGAGGCAGGCAGGGAGGAAGGGACAGGTAGGAGGGGAAAGATGAAAGGAGAGAGGGAGGGGGGAAGGAAGGACCACAGCTAGTCACACTCCTCTGAACTACATTATATCTGCCAAAGGATTTGTTTCTCTAGATTCCCATGTAGCTTCTTTATTCTGACACTTGGGTATTTTTCTGCTGCACTTTTTACATGGAGAATCTTAGCATTTCAGAGAAAATTGCATATTCCCTCTTCTTCCCAGAGGGAAAATAATAATAATAAAAAAAGAACACTCGTTCCTCCCTCCCTGCTGACTCCATCTGAGATTTAGCCCCACGTCTGAACAGTGGCAGATCAGACCCAAAGAATCCAGAGTTCCCCATTTAGCGTCAGGCACCGGCTTGGTCTGAACAGCCTCCCGGCTGAACATCACAACGTTTCTGGCAACTTACCTAAGAAATGGAGAACGTTTCGTAACACCTGGTACCCACTCATCATTTTGCTGATCTTGTGAGTGGCCAAGAGGTTTCCCACCAGCATGGATGCAATGAAGCCGTTGAAACATCCCAGACCCTGGAAGAAAGTAAAAAGTCAACACAAACACATACCTTCCCCTCCACAGCCAAAGATGCATAAAAAGAACTGGGACCTAATGCTTGGGTATAGTACAACTTGTTTGCATAGAACACAAACTGATCTCAACTTTCGACATGCAGATCACATCTTCCCTTTTTCCTGTCTACAATTCCTAATCCAGAGTAGCTGCCAAAAAAGCCAGCACAGTGCTGGGCTGCATTAACAGAGGGATAGAATCAAGATCACGTGAAGTATTAATACCACTTTACAAGACCTTGGTAAGGCCACACTTGGAATACTGCATCCAGTTTTGGTCACCACGATGAAAAAAAGATGTTGAGACTCTAGAAAGAGTACAGAGAAGAGCAACAAAGATGATTAAGGGACTGGAGGCTAAAGTATATAAGGAACGGTTGCTGGAATTGGGCATGTCTAGTTTAATGAAGAGAAGGACGAGGGGGGACAGGATAGCAGTGTTCCAATATCTCAGGGGCTGCCCCAAAGAAGAGGGAGTCAAGCTATTCTCCAAAGCGCCTGAAGGCAGGACAAGAAGCAACGGATGGAAACTGACCAAAGAGAGAAGCAACCTGGAACTAAGGATAAATTTCCTGATAGTTAGAAAAATTAATCAGTGGAACAACCTGCCTCCAGAAGCGGTGAATGCTCCAACACTGGAAGTTTTTAAGAAGAGACTGGACAGCCATTTGTCTGAAATGGTGTAGGGTTTTCTGCCTGAGAAGGGTGTTGGATTAGATGACCTCCAAGGTCCCTTCCAACTTTATTATTGTTGTTGTTGTTATTAGTGGGGTCCCTGATGTTTGGTTGCAGGCATTTCATTACCCAACTAGGACACATCATCAGTGCTTGGAGGGAGTAGAGACAGGTCAAATCACTTCTCTATAAACAGAGAGCAAATCCCGCTCCCTTCTAGCACTGATGATGTTACCTAGTTGGGTCATGAAACGTCTGCAAGAAAATAACCCTGCTCCAACAGCACCAAGGACCACACAGTCTTCCTCCTCCTCCTCTTCCTGCCCCTTCCCTCCATCTTTCCTTTCTCCTTCCTCCTGCAGCTGTTCTTCGTATGTTTTAGTCTCCAGGTCTTGGATCATCTTAGTTGCTCTTCTCTGAACTTTTTCCAAAGTCTCAACATCTTTTTTGTAGCATGGTGACCTAAATTGGTTCACAAGGTTGATGCTGCATGGAACAAAACTGTGACTAAATCTGGATGTTCTGCTTCAGATACCACAAACCACCCCCTCCCCCTCATCTCCTCCCAGCAGGTAACAAGGAAAACAGGTTGTGAAGAGGATGTGTAGCGTCCCAGATAATACTTCGTGTTAGAAGAAACCTCAAGACTTCTGTGGGTTGACCAAGTCAGCCGGATTACCTGATAGAGCTCTCGCTGGCGGAGCCAAACTTTGAGGAGGGCCACCCCATCTTGGAAGCCTCGGAAGGTGCTGGCGGCCTCGGAGAGGTAGAGCAGGTTGGTCTCCATCACCAGGTCCCACAAAATGGAGTTGTTGTAATGGGGGGTGGGGGGTTCAGCTACTCCTGGAAAGAAGCAAAGAGGGATGGGATGCCGACGCCCATCTCACCTGGAGGAGGACAAAGGAGGCTTCGGACCAACTTCCTGTCTAGGTGGAGGAAGTCAGCAGCAACAGCATGCAAAACAAATGCAAGGTGAGATACAGGGGAGTCCTCGACTTACAACTGTTCATTTAGTGACCGTCCGAAGTTACCACAGCACTGAGAAGTGACTTATGATCGTTTTCCACCCTTACGACCATTGCAGCATCTCCGGGGTCACGTGATCAAAATTCGGCCGCTTGGCAACTGGTTCATATTTATGACGGTTGCCGTGTCCCGGAGTCATGTGATCAAAACTCAGACGCTTGGCAACTGACTCGTATTTATGACGGTCGCAGTGTCCCGGGATCACGTGATTCCCCCTTTTTGTGACCTTCTGACCCAGCAAAGTCAATGGGGGAAAGGCAGATTCACTTAACGACTGTATTATTAACAACTGTGGCACAAAAAGTCGTAAAATGAGGAAAAAATCTCTTGCTTAGCAACGGAAAGTTTGGGCTCAATTGTGGTCATGAGTCAAGGATTATGGCAATCTAAAGGCAATCTAAAAATTATAGGATTATCAGTGCATGTAACATAGATGATAATAATAATAATAGTAAAGTTGGAAGGGATCTTGGAGGTCATCTAGTTCAACCCCCTGCTCAGGCAGGAAACCCTATACCATTTCGGACAAATGGCTGTCCAGTCTCTTCTTAAAAACTTCCAGTGTTGGAGCATTCACCGCTTCTGGAGGCAGGTTGTTCCACTGGTTAATTGTTCTAACTGTCAGGAAGTTTCTCCTTAGTTCTAGGTTGCTTCTCTCCTTGATCGGTTTACATCCGTTGCTTCTTGTCCTGCCTTCAGGCGCTTTGGAGAATAGCTTGACTCCCTCTTCTTTGGGGCAGCCCCTGAGATACTGGGAGGCTGCTATAATGTCCCCCCTCGTCCTTCTCTTCATTAAACTAGACATACCCAATTCCAGCAACCATTCCTTATATGCTTTAGCCTCCAGTCCCCTAATCATCTTTGTTGTTCTTCTCTATACTCTTTCTAGAGTCTCAACATCTTTTTTATAGCGCGGTGACCAAAACTGGATGCAGTATTCCAAGATGTCCAGATGTGTGTGTGGACAAGACTATCAACCTTGCTGTCAAGCAAAACCAAGCTTCTAATAGCGAGTGCCACACAAAGTGCACTAACCAAATAGGGGGTAAGACAATAGGGGAACTCAGGCACCACACAGGTTATGTAGAAAGTAAACACAGGGTCAATCATAAAGGACTCAAATGTCTATACACCAATGCACAGAGTATGAACAGCAAACAGGGTGGACTAGAAATTCAGGTAAATGAGGGCAGACATGATATTGTTGCCATTACGGAAACGTGGTGGGATGAAACCCACAAATGGAACACACGGCGAGAGGGATTTAAATTATTTAAAAGGAACAGACCAAACAAAAGAGGAGGTGGAGTTGCTCTCTATATAAGAAATAACTACCTCTCTACAGAAATAGAGCACAACAATGATGAAAACTGTCTTGAATGCATTTGGGTCAATATAAAAGGAGGAAAAAATGACATTGCCATAGGCAATGTATATATAGGCCACCCAACCAACCAGAGGAAATAGATGAATTTTTTGCTAGTCAGCTATCTTAAGGTATCTAGGAAGCACATCACAATAGTAATGGGGGATTCCTGACAGAGAGAACAACTAACCAGTGGAACAATCTGCCTCCAGAAGCGGTGAATGCTCCAACACTGGAAGTTTTTAAGAAGAGACTGGACAGCCATTTGTCCGAAATGGTACCCCCTAACTCAGTGTTTCTCAACTATGGCAACTTTAAGATGGGTGGACTTCAATTCCCAGAATTCCCCAGGCAGAATCCTGGGAACTGAAGTCCACCCATCTTAAAATTGTCCAGGCTAAGAAACCCCGCCTGCACTTCTTCAAAGTTTACCTGTCGCAGGTGAGTCCTTCTCCGTGAACCAAGCAGTACGGATGTTGTTTTTGCAGGGGTGCAAACGGATGGGCCTGAAGACCCCTGGGGCTGGGCAGGCATGGAGGCGGACCGTCACCGTCTTTGCATCCTTCCCTGCAACAACCCCGGAGACAGACGGGGAGGAAGAGAATAAAACAGGAGAATTAGCAATGTGGACGCTGTTGAAAATATACTTGTTACACACAAACACACACACAGAGAGAGAGAGAGACAATCAGAATCCCAGTTTTGGTCACCACGATGTAAAAAAGATGCTGAGACTCTAGAAAGAGTACAGAGAAGAGCAACAAAGATGATTAGGGGACTGGAGACTAAAGCATATAAGGAAAGGCTGCTGGAATTGGGTATGTCTAGTTTAATGAAGAGAAGGATGAGGGGGGACATGATAGCAGTCTTCCAATATCTCAGGGGCTGCCACAAAAAAGAGGGAGTCAAGCTATTCTCCAAAGCGCCCGAAGGCAGGACAAGAAGCAACGGGTGGAAACTGATCAAGGAGAGAAGCAACTTAGAACTAAGGACTTTGAAGGACTGTCAATCTTGTTAATTGGTCACCTTGTTGGACGGAGGTCTTCACCACTTACGAGGTTGTGACCTTCAAAAATTCTTCTCTGACCTGTCGGCAAACAGACTTTACCACATCCCAAGGACGGACCGCAGGGGGTTGGACTCGATGACCTCCAAGGTCCCTTCCAACTTTATTATTATTATTATTATTATCTGAAAACAAGCCTTTAAAAGCCCCAAATGATGGGAATCGGTCTTAGTGTTGGGAAGGCCAGAGTGGATGTTATAAAGCAGTGGTTCTCAACCTTTTTAATGCCGTGACCCCAACCGGTCGTAAGTCGAGGACTAAACCGGTCGTAAGTCGAGGACTAAACCGGTCGTAAGTCGAGGACTTTCCCTGCCCGGGAGCGCCGCGCATGTGTGGTTCCGCCCCCTGCGCCGGCCAAGGCGTAGCTGGCAAGCGGCAGAGACGGAGCAGGCCGACCACCAGCTGGCCCAGCTCAAGGGAGGTAAGGCACCCGCCGGAAAAGGGGGAAAAAACGGCGGACAAAAAAAATGGCAGACAGCCTTGCTTGGTGACCATGAAATGGTCGATCGACCCCAAATGGGGTCCCGACCCACAGGTTGAGAACCACTGTTATAAAGTCTCAGACATTAAGAAGGATGCGCCCTGGTATTTCGTACTTGGATGAGGGCCAGGCTGATATGGATGGATGGATGGGTCAGAAAGAAAGGGAAACGGGAAAAGGAGGGGAAGGAAGGAAGGAAGGAAGGAAGGAAGGAAGGAAGGAAGGAAGGAAGGAAGGAAGGAAGGAAGAGTCAAAAGGGAAGGGAGAAAGGGAGGGAAGAAAGGAAGGAGATACGAAGGGAGAAGGGAAAGGAGGGGAGGGAAGGAGGGGGAGGGAAGGAAGGAGACAAGAAGGAAGAAAGTCAGAAGGGAAGGAACAGAAGGAACGAAAGGAAGGAAGGACGGAAGGAAGGAAAGGAACAGAGGGAACGAAGGAAGGAAGGAAAGAAAGGAAGGAAGAAAAGGAAGGAAGGAAGGAAGGAAGGGAAGGAAGTAAAGGAAGGAAAGGAAGGAAGGAAGGAAAGGAAGGAAGGAAGGAAAGAAAGGAAGGAAGGAAAGGAAGGAAAGAAAGGAAGGAAGGAAAGAGAGAGGGAGGGAGGGAGGGAGGAAGGAAAGGAAGGAAGGAAAGGAAAGAGAGAGAGGGAGGGAGGGAGGAAGGAAGGAAGGGAAGGAAGGAAGGAAAGAGAGAGAGGGAGGGAGGAAGGAAGGAAGGAAAGGAAGGAAGGAAAGGAAGGAAGGAAAGGAAGGAACAGAGGGAAGGAAGGAAGGAAAGGAAGGAAGGAAGGAAGAGAAGGAAAGGAAGGAAGGAAGGAAGGAAGAAAAGGAAGGAAGGAAGGAAGGAAGGAAGGAAGGAAAGAGAGAGGGAGGGAGGGAGGGAGGAAGGAAAGGAAGGAAGGAAAGAAAGAAAGAGAGGGAGGGAGGAAGGAAGGAAGAGAAGGAAAGGAAGGAAAGGAAGGAAGGAAGAGAAGGAAAGGAAGGAAGGAAGGAAGGAAGGAAGGAAGGAAGGAAGGAAGGAAGGAAGGAAGGAAGGAAGGAAGGAAGGAAGGAAGGAAAGGAAGGAAGGAAAGGAAGGAAGGAAGTCCAAACAAGTCCTGGAAGAAGAGGATAGCAAACATCTCCTCTAAGCCTGCCAGGAGAGCTGCCTGATTCCTCCGCTCAACAGCTCTTTCGCTTCCTCAGTTTTAGCAACAAGTGTGCACAATGCTTTGCCCTCCTCACACACACCCACGCAAACCCACCACCCCCTTACCTTGTGGCTGGAGGAGCACAAGGGGCTTCAAATGGTTGCCGTTCGCGTAGGCAAAGGCCACACTCCCAAAGTGGTTCCCCTTGGCCAGGTGCTGGGCCAGGTGGGCCAGGTAGAGGGCCCTCTTGCGGTGGTAGCGCTGGTTGAGGTTGTCCTTCTCTTGGAAAACTTCCTAAGATAAAAACCGTGTTACGGTTCAGGTAGTCCTCGACTTACAACAGCTCGTTTAGCGACCATTCGAAGTTGCAACGGCACTGAAAAGAAGCGTTTTTCACATTTAACGACCGTCGTAGCGCCCCCTGTGGTCACGTGATCCAAATTCAGACGCTTGGCAACCGACTCACATTTATGACGGTTGCAGCGTCCCAGGATCACGTGATCCTCCTTTTGCGACCTTCCGACAAGCAGAGTCAAAACGGGGAAGCCGGATTCACCAAACAACCCTGTTCCTCACTTAGCAGCTGTAGGGATTCACCGTGGCAAGAAAGGTCGTAAAAGGGGACAGAATGTCTCGCTTGGCAACCAAAAAATTGGGCTCGATCGCGGTCGTAAATCAAGGACCTGTACTGTTAAGCCGCCCAGAGCTGCTTTGAAAAGGGAGATGGGTGTCATATACATTGAATAAAGGGATTAAAACATGCCTTTGATGGATGCAGCTTGTATTAATAGAATAGAATAGAATAGAATAGAATAGAATAGAATAGAATAGAATAGAAAATGGAATGGAAAATGGAATGGAATGGAACAGAATAGAATATGGAATAGAATAGAATATGGAATAGAATAGAATATGGAATTGAATGGAATGGAATGGAATGGAATAGAATAGAATATAAAATATGGAATGGAATGGAATAGAATAAAAAATATGGAATGGAATAGAATAGAAAATATGGAATGGAATGGAATAGAATAAAAAATATGGAATGGAATGGAATAGAATAGAATAGAATGTAATAGGAATAGGAATAGGAATAGAATCTGGAAGGGACCTTGGAGGTCTTCTAGTCCAGCCCCCTGCTCAAGCAGAACCTATACCGTCTCAGGTGAATGTCTAGCCTCTTCTTAAAAACCTCCAGTGATGGAGCGACCACTATTTCTGGGGGCAAGCTGTTCCACTGGTTAATCGTCCTCACTGTCAGGAACGCATTCCATCACCACCAATGGTTGCTCAAAGAGAAGGGAGTCTGTCTCCCCAAAGAATCAGCAGGCGTCAGGGGCTTTTGCTCGAAGGCAGAGGTGGCTCTGGGGGGGGGTCTAACATTTCACTGGTAGCCCCCCCAACTCTGCAACACATTCCTGAGGCCCCCCTCAATGCCGCCGTTCTTGCAATTTTCATTCTCCCAAAACTATAGCTAGTCCTCGGCTTACGACCTCGATCCGAGACCAGCCTCTCTGTTCCTAAGTGAGACATTCGTTAAGTGAATTTTGCCCCACTTTATGACCTTTCTTGCCACGGCTGTTAAGGGATTCACTACAGTTGTTAGTCACAAGATTGTCAAGTGAACATGGAGTCCCCCGTTGACTTGGCTTATCAGAAGGGCGCAAAAGAGGACCAGAGAACCTCCCGGGATGTTGCGACCGTCATAAATAGGAATCGGTTGCCAAGCAGCCAAATTTTGATCACGTGACCTCGGGGATGCTGCAACGGTTGTCAGGGTGAATAACTGCCCTAAGTCCCTTTTTTCCAATGATGTTGTTAACTGAACAGTCACTAAACAAGCTGTTTGAATTAATGAATTAATTCAGCTGGCTAAGTTCCACTGTTTGAATGTTTTGCCCGCTGAAATAATTCGTCCTGCTATATGTTTTATGAAACGTCTTGCTTGAATTATACATTTTAATTATGTATTACATCATTTCTATCGATATTTCTCGACCTCAGCCACTTTTAAGACCCATGGAGCTAAATTCCCAGAATTCTCCAGCTGGCATGCTCATCTCCCTTCCAAGGAAGGGCTCACAAGAAGAGCATAGCACAGCATAGCCACAACGAACTTCAGGCGGTGTGTGAACGCGCTGGAGTGTTTCATTGCTGGATCTTGGGAAGAGGCAGGAGCATAGCAAGGAAAATAAAGCACCAATGAGCCTGAAACAGCTCTTTATGTCCTAAATGTTCTCCCAGTGTTACTGTCCTTTTAGTATCAGTTTGGTCTAGGAGAGAAGGCACCAAGCTAGAAAGCAGGAGAGTTCTAGTATACACCTTGGCATCAAAGGCAGTTGAGTGACTCAGGGCCAATCACCAGGAGACGGTGAGTTCTAGTCCCAGCTGGGCATCAAAGGAAGCTGGGTGACTTTGGGTCAATCACCAGGAGATGGTGAGTTCTAGCACTGTCTTAGGCATCAAAGGTAGCTGGGTGACTTTGGGCCAATCACCAGGAGATGGTGAGTTCTAGCACTGTCTTAGGCATCAAAGGAAGCTGGGTGACTTTGGGCCAATCACCAGGAGATGGTGAGTTCTAGCACTGTCTTAGGCATCAAAGGCAGCTGGGTGACTTTGGGCCAATCACCAGGAGATGGTGAGTTCTAGCACTGTCTTAGGCATCAAAG
>NW_015386137.1:346735-348904 GCF_001527695.2 Protobothrops mucrosquamatus
GCTGGGTGACTTTGGGCCAATCACCAGGAGATGGTGAGTTCTAGCACTGTCTTAGGCATCAAAGGAAGCTGGGTGACTTTGGGCCAATCACCAGGAGATGGTGAGTTCTAGCACTGTCTTAGGCATCAAAGGCAGCTGGGTGACTTTGGGCCAATCACCAGGAGATGGTGAGTTCTAGCACTGTCTTAGGCATCAAAGGCAGCTGGGTGACTTTGGGCCAATCACCAGGAGATGGTGAGTTCTAGCACTGTCTTAGGCATCAAAGGTAGCTGGGTGACTTTGGGCCAATCACCAGGAGATGGTGAGTTCTAGTCCCAATGTAGACATATAGGCGGGCTGGGTAACTTTGGGCCAGTCTCTCTCTCTCTCTCTCAACCTAACCCACCTCACAGGGTTGTTGTGATGGGGAAAATAGGAGGAGGAAGGAGTTATGTTCGCAAAATAAAATTAAAAAGGAGCCTCCATTTCTGCCCGGGCCCACTCACTTTGGGCATGGTCACTGCAACGTCCACGTTCACTTCCGGCTTGATACAGGTGCCCAGCAGGTAACTTCCCACCACCTTTACCTCTGCTGGGGGCAGAAAATGGAACTTGCCCTTCACCTTGAAAGGAACCTGCAGGATAGGGACCTTCACTCCCTTGGGCAGCCACGACTGGTCAGTGATCTGAAAGAAAAGAAGAATTCACCCTTTGATCCCCGAATCAGGCTGGGGTTCAGGGGGAGAGGTCCCAGGGGGCCCAAACCAAAGAACCCCAGAAACTCAGAAAACACAAGCAGTCCTCAACTTACGACCACGACCGAGCCCCAAATTTCTGCTGCTAAGCAAGACAGTGGTTGAATTTTGCTCCGTTTTACTATCTGTTTTTGCCGAGTTAAATCCCTGCACTGGTTAAGCTAGGAACACGGTCGTTAAATGAATCAGACTTCCCCATTGACTTTGTTTGTCAGAAGGTCACTAAAGGGGATCACACGAACCCCGGGATACTGCAACCGTCATAAACAGGAGTCAGTTGCAAGCATCAGAATTTTGCAATGGTCATTAAGCGTGAAAAACAGTCATAAGTCACGTCTTTCAGTACCATTACAGCTTCAAACGGTCACTAAATATGAACTGCTGTAAGTTGAGGACTGCCTGTGCTGGTTTGGGGGATCCTTCCTTTGATCCCACAATAGGAGGGTCCACGCTAAGTCAAAGGAAGCTGTATTTCTATTCCGGCATTCAAAATTCAATATATTATGGCAATGAGATTGGAGTGACTCTGCAAATTTGGGGGAGACCCCTCACCCCAACTCTACCAGGCCTAGGAAGCGTGTGGCGTGTCCTGCACCTTCACCTGTCCAAATTAGTACAAAATGTTCTCCTAAGAGGGGATTTTATATTGTCAATTAGAGGGTTAAAAGGAGATGTTGAGATAAGGGGAATTTTGGTTATTAGATTCAAAACAGTCGGAAATTAGTGGAAAATAAGGATTTGATTTGTTTAATATTGAAAAATTAGACTTAAAAGGGAAATGAAAATTAATTATCAGGAAAAAGTTTGATTTGTTGATTAACCCAGGCAATATAGATAATGGCTTTGATCTATCTAAGGCAGTGGTTCTCAACCTTTTTAATGCCACGACCCCCAACCGGTCGTAAGTCGAGGACTAAACCGGTCGTAAGTCGAGGACTAAACCGGTCGTAAGTCGAGGACTACCCAACCGGTCGTAAGTCGAGGACTTTCCCTGCCCGGGAGTGCCACGCATGCGTGGTTCCGCCCCCTGCGCCAGCCAAGGTGTAGCTGGCAAGCGGCAGAGACGGAGCAGGCCGACCACCAGCTGGCCCAGCTCAAGGGAGGTAAGGCACCCGCCGGAAAAGGGGAAACAAAATGGCGGACAGCCTTGCTTGGCGACCCCCGTGAAATGGTCGATCGACCCCAAATGGGGTCGCGACCCATAGGTTGAGAACCGCTGATCTAAGGGAATATCCTATCATTCGTGGCTTTGGGGTGGATTTCCATCAGTACGCTGACGACACTCAGCTGTACATATCCACCCCGGGCGACCCCAACGATGCCCTTGACGTGATGACCCGGTGTCTGGAGGCCGTGAGAGTCTGGATGGGGAGGAACAGACTCAGGCTCAACCCGTCCAAGACCGAGTGGCTGTGGTTACCGGCGTCTCGGCATA
>NW_015386137.1:349309-384451 GCF_001527695.2 Protobothrops mucrosquamatus
CTCCCACCCTCTGGAATGAACTGCCCCCAGAGATCAGGGTTATCCCTGATCTCCCTTCCTTTCGCCGCGCCCTCAAGACTTGGTTATTCCAGCTTGCAGGACTGGCCTAGGGTAATTTTTAGGGGGGTTTTAATTATATTTTAAATTCGACAAATATTTAATATTCTTTTTAATTAATTTTAAATTTGTATTGTTCTGTGTGTATTTTAAATAGATTGTCAGCCACCCTGAGTCCTACGGGAGAAGGGCGGGATATAAATTCAAATATAAATAAATAAAATAAATAAATTAAGAAGATGATTTATTATGGTGGGAAATAGAAAAATTTTAGGAAATAGAACAAGATTACATTTAAATAGGTAACATGTGTATTTTGGATATTGTGGCTTGTTATGAAATGAGATAAGGGAAACTTTGGTTACCCAAAGCTTGAAAATTATGGATATTAAAGGTTAATTGGAATATTGATGAGAATTTAAAAATTAGGTAAAAATCAATAACAGGATATGGAATGTTTTATAAAGACTAATTAAGATATGTATAAGCTAAAAATGTACCGATAAATGTAATGATGATGTTTTCATTGAGTTGATACAACTGGAAATGTACTAGCTTGAATATGAGATAGTAAATGTTAAGGGAAAAAGAGAAGAAATATTTGATGATGTAACCCAAGATTTGTACTAAAGATTTTTGTTGTTGAATTATTGATCAACCCCGCCGCCGCGTTGCTTTTTAAATATTCAAATGGAAAATTGGAAAAACCAATAAAATATTACAAAAAAAATGTTCTTGAGGGTGCACAAGCATCTTTAACACATAACACCAAATCAATCTCCTATTTCTGAGGACCTTGAACAAAAGCCGAAAAAACGCCTGAAGGCAGGACAAGAAGCAACGGATGGAAACTAATCAAGGAGAGAAGCAACCTGGAACTAAGGAGAAACTTCCTGACAGTGAGAACAATTAACCAGTGGAACAACCTGCCTCCAGAAACAGTGAATGCTCCAACACTGGAAGCTTTTAAGAAGAAACTGGACAGCCATTTGTCCGAAATGGTATAGGGTTTCCTGCCTGAGCAGGGGGTTGGACTAGGTGACCTCCAAGGTCCCTTCCAACTTTATTATTATTATTATTATTATTATTATTATTATTGTTGTTGTTGTTGTTGTTGTTGTTGTTGTTGTTGTTGTTGTTTTGTTGTTGTTGTTGTTTTGTATTATTATTATTATTATTATTATCCACTAATCTGGTGTTACAGCCAAATCCACTCACAAAGCCCTCCCCCCCCACACACCTAACCCATATTCTGTCCTAATGATAGATTGGAAGGGACCTTGGAGGTCTTCTAGTCCAACCTTCTGCCCAAAGCAGGAGACCTCATGCCATCCTGAACAAAGGGTTGTCCATCCTTTTCTTGAAAACCTCTGGTGCAGTGATGGCAAACCTTTTAGAGACCGAATGCCCAAACTGCAACCCAAAACCCACTTATTTATCACCGGGTGCCAGGTGGGCGTGGCTGTGGTGGTCATGGCAGACTGGGTTGGTGTGGCCAAGGTGGGCATGGTCACCTCAATGTTGCTCGTGGAGAGGGACGTCTATGGGGGCCGGGCAGGATTGGGGGAGATCCAAGGGGTCTCTGGCAGGTGGGGCGGTGGGCAGGAGGCTCGTCCTGCGGGGTGAAGCGAGGCGAGGCAAGGCAGGGCGGGAGTGCCATTGTCGCAGGGCAAGGTGACGCAGGGGCCAGGGTGGCTGCTGCCTGACACCATCGGCCCCCGCACACAGAGGCCAGCGAGCGCATGGGGGCCGACAGTGTCCGTCAGCAGCCATAGCCTGCCGATCCCTCGACCGGTGCACTCTGGGGCTCCGCAGCCCGCTGCCAGCAGTTCAGAGAAGCCGCCTCTGAGCTGGACGGACGGCCGACAGCTGAGGAGGCGATGCAGTGGGTCGTGCCCGGGAAAAGGAGAGCATGTGAGGCCAGGAGGGATGGGACAGAGGGGAGGGAAACCACCCGTGCTGGGATGCATCCGGCCACGTGGAACCTCGGCGAGTAAGCGGGCGGCTGGTTGAAGAGGGACGGTTACCATCTCTGGGGCATGGCGCGCGTGCTCACAGAAAGGGCTCTGAGTGCCACCTCTGGCACGCATGCCATAGGTTCGCCACCACTGCTCTAGTGTTTGGCTTCGCAAACTAGTCCTTCTTCAGTGAAAAATGAGCACCATCTGGTCCTTAATTGTATGGGATTTCCTTCGTTCTTGAAATCTGAGGAACCATAGAATCATAGGGGTAGAAGGGATCTTAGAGGTCTTCTAGTCCAACCTCCTGCCCAAGGCAGAAATTGTCATCCCATCCTTGTCTAGCCTTGGCCTGAAAATCTCGTGATGGAGCACCCATAACTTCTGGAGGCAAGCTGTTCCACTGTTAATGGCTCTCACTGGTGGGAAGTTTCTCCTTAATTCCAGGATGCTTCTCTCCTTGATTAGTTTCCACCCACTGCTTCTTGTCTTGCCTTCTGGTGCTTTGGAGAGCAGGTTGACCCCCCCCTCTTCTTTGTGGCAGCCCTTCAAGTACTAGAAAACAGTTATCGTATCCTCCCTAATCCTTCTCTTTGTTAGGCCAAACATACCTAATTCCCTTAGACCAGGGGTGGGCAACCTTGGCTCTTTTATGACTCGTGGACTTCAACTCCCAGAATTCCTGAGCCAGTATGGCTCAGCTTGGAAACCTCTCCCTTTCCCCTCAGCATGGCTGGCTCAGGAATTCTGGGAGTTGAAGTCCACAAGTCATAAAAGAGCCAAGGTTGCCTACCCCTGTCCTAAGTCCTCCTGTTCTAAGCGGTGAGCCTCCTAGACCAGGGGTAGGCGACCTTGGCTCTTTTATGACTCGTGGACTTCAACTCCCAGAATTCCTGAGCCAGCCATGCTGAGGGGAAAGAGAGAGTTTCCAAGCTGAGCCATGCTGGCTCAGGAATTCTGGGAGTTGAAGTCCACGAGTCCTAAAAGAGCCAAGGTTGCCTACCCCTGCCTTAGACGTGTCATATGTTTTCATCTCCAGACTCCTAATCATCTTTCTTGCTCTTCTCTGCCCTCTTTCTTGGGTCTCAACATCTCCTCAGCAAGCAGGACAGCCTTCCCTAACCCACTATCTTCCTGATAAATTGGGATTTCATATTTCAGTGTTCCTCCCGGGAATCCCTTGGCTGTGTAGGCAGGCAATCCCAAGGGATCCCAAATCTGGATCCCAAGGAACGAGAGCAAGGGCTAATAAGGGCCACAAGGTTAAACCCACTTCCTGGAAAGGAAGGCCCACTGAGTACAGTGGCTTCCCAGGAAATATGTCTCAGGATATCTCAAAGGTGCTTTTTCCAAAAGGCAACTGGGACTTTCTTGGGGTTTTTTTTCCTTGAAAATGTTTTGCTTCTCGTCCAAGACGCTTCTTCAGTTCTGACTGAAGGAGTTGGAACTGAAGAAGCTTCTTGGATGAGAAGTGAAATGTTCCCAAGGAAAAAAATTAAGAAAGTCCAGTTGCCTTTTGGAGAGAAAAAAAGCACCTTTGGGATAACCATGTCCTGGATCAGGGGTCTTCAAACTTGGCCACTTTAAGACTTGTGGACTTCCAACTCTGGGAGTTGAAGTCCCCAAGTCTTAAAGTGGCCAAGTTTGAAGATCCTTGTCCTGGATGGTTGAGAATCTTCACAGACATATCTCAAGATGTTATCAACAGTGCAGATTGAAGCATACGTCTCTTGCCGAAAGCTCCGGGACGTTCCTGAGCATGGCGCTGATTTCGTGAAGGAAGGCATCAATCCTCTGCTTCTTCTTCTCCTTGAGGGTCACCTCCTTCAACAGTTCCTCGATCTGCAGAAGGAGAAAAATGGAATAGAGGTGGGTCATAAGCAGGAAGGCTAAAGTATTCTGGATCTTCCTTTGCTAATAGGAATCGCCCTTCCAGTTCCCCCAGCCAAGTTTGCTTCAACCACCAAGCTGCCAGGAGCAAGGAATCAGAGTTACTCATAAATTAGATATTAAGATGGTAAGCAACTTTATGGTCCTCCAGCTATACAGGTAGTCCTCCACTTACGACTTAGGTCATTTAGTAACCATTCGAAGTTACAACGGCACTGAAAAAAGTGACTTAGGACCGTTCTGCACACTTACAGCCGTGGTCACGGGATCAGAATTCAGACACTTGGCAACTGGCATGTACTTACGACTGTTGCAGTGTCCCGGAGCCACTTTCTGACAAGCAAAGTCAACGGGGAAGCCAGATTCACTTAACAACTGTGTTACTAACTTAATGACTGGAGGGATTCACTTAACTGTGGCAAGAAAGGTCGTAAAACGGGACAAAACTCACTGCACAACTGTCTCGCCTAGCCACAGGAAATTTGGGGGGGGGATTTATTTTATTTATTTGTTTTAGCGTATGGCAAGAATGTTAAAAATGCCCCTCAAAGTGACCATCTCAACGAGCAAGTATGAGACTATTCCATTTACGAATTCAAAGGTAGCGTATTTGTAGAGGCAATACACGACTGTGGCGAGGAAGTTTGTGGCTCCAGAAGGATTCCAAGCTAGGCCCCCGCTTGACTCCTCCTTCCAATTTTCCAACCCAAACTGACCTGTAGGCGCAGAAGGTTGGAATGGAACAGGTTCTCCGTCTCCTTGAGGTGGCTCAGTTCTTCGTTGGTGGGCACCTTGTAGAGCTCGCTTTTGCCCAACTTCACCGGCTGCAAGAGGCCTTCAGAGGAGGAAGCCCGTTTCTTGCCCCTCGGCTTCTCTCCCCTATGGATGCCATTTTGGTTCCCTTCCTTCTCCGGACCTTTACTTCCCTCATCACTTTCAGACATCTGCAGGTGAGAAGAAGAAGAAGGAGGAGGAGGAGGAGGAGGAGAAGATTGGGAAGAAGAAGAAGAAGGAGAAGGAGGAGGGAGGAAGGAGGAGAAGATTGGGAAGAAGAACAAGAAGAAGGAGGAAGAGGAGGGGGAAGGAGGAGAAGATTGGGAAGAAGAAGGAGGAGGAGGAGGAGGAGGAGGAGGAGGAGGAGGAAGGAGAAGATTGGGAAGAAGAAGAAGGAGGAGGAGGAAATTACTCACCTAAATAAGGCTGCTGATTCTAGAACAGCCATGCTGGCTCAGGAATTCTAGGAGTTGAAGTCCCCAGGTCATAAAAGGGCCATACTTCCCCAACCCTGTGCTAAGTGGTCTGTTTTCCCACAGTGGTCACAAAAGAGGCAAAACCCCATTTCTCATTTGTTCTGGATCTTATTTTCCCTCTTGGTTTAGTGTTTTTCAACCTTGCCAACTCTAAGAGGTGTGGACTTAAACTCCCAAAATTTCCCAGTCAGCCATGCTGGCTGGGGAATTCTGGGAGTTGAAGTCCATATCTCTCAAAAGTTGTTGAGGAACACTGCTCTAGGATATAAGCAATGCTTTAGAGATTACAATAGATGGGTTCAGCCAGCCCAGGATGCCCAAACTAAGTAGAGCCCATGGTGGTTTAATGTGATATGTGAACCCAAAGGGAACAGCAAAGGAATGACACAAGATCTGGAAACTCAGATATTTTCGCTGCTGGCTTTAAATTCCACAGTGACACTTTGAAATTCAAGAACAGGTCAACCAATACTTCCTTCACAAGCCTTTAAACTGGGTTTATTTATTCCCCTCCTTCCTGAGCTTTTAAGCTTTATTTACTTATCCATTCTTTTTTTTCGTGAGGTTTTTGAACTTTATTTATCCTCCTCCTCCATGAGGATGTGAACTTAATTTATTGTTTCTCTTCCTTCATGAGCTTTTAAAACCTTTCTTTATAAGATTTGTACGGCCATATATCAGCGGTCCCTAACCTTTCTAGCACCAAGAAAAATTGTCTTCCGCAAACCGGGGGTAGGGGTGGGTGGGAGAGAGAATGCATGCATGAAACTTTGCTTGCTCAGCCCGGTTCCTAACAGGCTGTGGACCGGTACTGGTCAGGGGCTCGGGGGTTATGGACCCCTGCCACACATCTTTGAGAAAGGATATCTAGAGAAAAGAAGGACTAGGGGTGACATGATAGCAGTCTTCCAATATTTGAGAGGCCGTCAACATTCTCCAAAGCACCAGAAGGCAAGACAAAGAAACAATGGATGGAAACTAATCAAGGAGAGAAGCCACTTGGAATTAAGGAGAAACTTCCTAACAGTGAGGACAATTAACTAGTGCAATGATGGCACACCTTTTAGAGAATGAGTGCCCAAACCGCAACCCAAAATCCACTTATTTATTGCAAAGTGCCAGGGCCGCATCAGCATTGTGGTGTCCTCGGGAGGGGGGGCAGGGAGGCTCCTCTGAGTGTTGCCTCTGGCACATAAAAACCGGGGGCACAAAAATGGGCCACCGTGCTGCAAGATGCAAAAATGGCCGCCACCGCACCGTGGGGTGAAGATACAAGGTGCTGCACCACATAAGAACGGGGCAGGGCTAGTGAGTATCATGCAGGCACTAGCCCCGCCCCATTTGCAGTGTGTCGATGCTCATGGCCCCATGTGCACATGCATGCATGTAAAATACTTCCCCCTCCCTTTTCTTCCAGTCCGCCAATCGACAATGGTTGGTGACCTCTGCTCTACCACCTCTACTCGAGCTTGCTAGTTGGCCACTTCGCCTCCTTTGTGCTGGGCGGGGCTCCTGCTCTGGGTGGCAGTTGTGGCCTGATGGACCTGCTGCTGGTGGCGGTGGCGCGAGTGCCAACAGAGATGGCTCTGAGTGCCACCTCTGGCACGCGTGCCATAGGTTCGCCACCACTGAACTAGTGGAAGCTGTGGGTGCTCTGTCAATGGAGGTCTTCAAGAAGGGATTGAACCTCCACTTGTCTGAAATGGTACAGACTAGACTCTCCTGCTTGAGCAGGAGGGTTGGACTAGAAGACCTCCAAGATACCTTCCAACTCTGTTATTATGTTAATCAGTGGAATGTCTTCCTTTTAGAAATTGTGGGTGCTCCATCACTGGAGTTTTTAGGAAAAAACTGGACAGCCACCTATCTGAAAGGGTATAGGATCTCCTGCTTGAGCAGAGGGTTGGACTAGAAGACCTCTAAGATCCCTTCCAGCTCTATTCTGATTAAACAGTACCCTGCTCACAATAGTTATACAGGTAGTCCACGACTTACAGCTTTTCATTTAGTGTCCATTCGCAGTTACAACAGCAATGAAAAAAGGGGCTTACGGCTGATTTTCACTTACAACTGTTGCAGCCTCCCCATGGGTCACGTAACCAAAATTCAGATGCTTGGCAACTGGCTCCTATTTATGATGGTTGCAGCGTCCCAGGGTCATGTGATTTCCCCTCTTTTGTGACCTTCTGACAAGCAAAGTCAACGGGGAAGCCAGATTCACTTAACCACCGGAGTGATTCACTTAACTGTGGCAAGTAAGGTCACATAACGGGGCAAGACTCACTTAACTGTCTTGCTTAGCAACAGAAATTTTAAGGCTCAATTGAAATCGTAAGTCGAGGTCTACCTGTAACTGCCCGCTCTTTTTGTAGCATTCTTTAACTACTGCGATATTTTGTCTGATTTCAGCCCCCACCCCCCGTTAATTTATTTATTAAATTTCTGTGTCGCCCATCTCATACAAGGCGACTCTGGGTAGCTGACATATTGTAGAAACAAGTAAAGAATAGTTAAAGGATTAAGAACAGGAGGTTGAACTAAATGACCTCCGAGGTCCCTTCCAACTCTGTTATTCTGTTCTGCTCTAAAAGATTAAACTTAAATAAGATCCATCCTTGGTTCTCACTTGAATGAGACCGCTAGGAATCCCAGATTTGCAGGAAACAATGAAGCATCCTGAAACAAGGCAGCGGAACAGGAGAGGCAGATCCCGGTCCATCTGCAGCCATGAGACCTCACAGTGGTTTTGGGCCCACCAGCTACTCCACGAGTGCTCGAGCAGGGGGCTGGACTAGAAGATCTCCAAGGTCCCTTCCAGCTCAATTCTGATTGAAACTACTGCGTTCCTGCGTGGCCCGAGCTGCTGAAAGAAGCGGGACGCAGCCTAAATCAAATATATTTTGCAGGAAATATATTAGGGGTAGTGATGGGGAGGAAGCTCCTGTTCCCCCCCCCCCAGAAAAGCAGCCACACCCGAAAGGATGGGATGCCGAGATGCATCAATAAATAAAAGAATAACAAGAGTTGGAAGGGACCTTCGAGGTCTTCTAGTCCAACCCTACAGTTCAAACAGATCAAACTACGGCCAAGATGGGCCAGGATGTGACTGCCTCTGTGTGTCTGTGTGTGTCTTACACGCGCGCACACACACCGCCCAAACCTTGAAACAGGACCCGGACTACAACTCCCATCGTCCTTGACACCCCCGCCGTGGATGATGGGAGTTGTGGTCCGGTGAGGAGATAGGCGAAGCTCCCCGGGAGCCCCACGGTATTGCGTCCCCACGATCTTTTTCCCTACCCCACTCCGCTCGGCTGCAAACCCACCTTCCGCCGACCGGCTCCGGCAGCCATGCGGGTAGCGTTCTGCAAAACCACGTGGAGCCGACAGAACCCCACATAGAGGTTCTTCCGGCTTCCGGTATACAAGTTCGTCACTCTCGACCTCCGATAGGTTAGCGTCGTTTAGCCCCGCCCACTGCACCGTTTGGTGGAGAGCGCAGGAAGTTTGCCGAAACGACCTTTTGAGTTATCGCTGGTAGAAGTCTAGAAGTAGGAAAATGAAGAGAGGTCCAACATCACTCTCTTTCTCTCTCTCTCTCTCTCTGGACATGTGACTTCCGGGTTCCGTTTCACAATTTCGCTTGTTTAGAAGTAACCCTCAACTTACCCTTGATTTAGTAACCATTCAAAGTTATAACAGCCATCAAAAAAGTGACTTGTGACCGTTTTTCACACTTACGACCGTTGCAGCATTCCCCACGCTCACGGGATCAAAATTCAGACACTTGGCAACTGACTCAGATTTATGACGGTTGCAGTGTCCCAGGAGTTGTGTGATCTCCTTTTGTGACCTTCCGACAAGCAAAGTCAATGGGGAAGCCAGCTTTGCGTAACAACAGTGTGACTAACTTAACAACTGCAGTGATTCACTTAACAACTGAGGCAAGAAAGATCGCAAAATGGGGCAAAACTCACTTAAATGTTTCACTTAGCAATAGAAATCTTGGAGTCAGTTTTGGTCGTAACTCAAGAACAACCTGGGCATTTTCAGAAGAGGATGACCTTTTTCGAGTATCGGGCTTTGATGCGTCTTACATCAGTGCACGCAAAAACCACAGAAAACAAATGTGAAGGTCACAATCCTGGAGGTTTTTAAGAAGAGACTGGATTGAAATGGCATATAGGGCAGGGGTCTTCAAACTAGTGGACTCGGAAACTTTCAAGGTCCCCTCTAACTCTGATATTCCGTGTCCTATGTTCTGGTGGGAGGTAGTTATGGGATAATTCTAAAGTTTGCATAAAATGCTTTCAAAAGGAGGGGAAGAAGGCAGAAAATTGGAATCATGGATTTATTTATTTGTTAGGTTTTTATGCAGTTCTAATAATCTATTCTTGGCATGATCCTAATTAAAGGGTGTGTTTCCCACATTATAATGAGTTTTCAGGTTATTATACTTCAACTCTAACTCTAACCCTATACCTATACCTACCCCTACACCTATCTTTACCCCTATCCCTAACTCTACACCTACCCCAACTCTACCCCTATCTCTATGCCTACCCCCACCCCTACTATTCTTACCCTATCCCAGTGGTGGCGAACCTATGGCACGGGTGCCAGAGGCGGCACTCAGAGCCCTCTCTGTGGGCACGCGCACCATCGCCCCAGTCCTAGGCCTTCAGCTGGGTTTTATAAAACTTTTTTCGCTTTAGGCCTCCGCTGCCGTGTGCAAAAAAAAAAAAAAAAGTTTCAATCAGTCAATTTCAACTTCTCGCGGGAAAAAAAAGGTCTCGCAAAATTGGAATTGATTGATTGAACTTTTTAGTCCCACCCAGTCTGCGGTTACCACCGCAGCCATGCCCACCCAATGGGCCACGCTCACCCAATGGGCCATATCCAGCCAATGGGCCACACCCACCCGGCACCAGACGATGCATAAGTGGGTTTTGGGTTGCAGTTTGGGCACTCAGTCTCTAAAAGGTTTGCCATCACTGCCCTATCCCTAATCCTACCCTACCCCTAACTTTAGCCCTATCCTGGCTGAGGAATTCTGGGAGTTGAAGTCCACAAGTCATAAAAGGGCAAGGTCTTTGCTCTTTGGGACAATTACCAGGAGTCAGTGAGTTCTAGTTCCACTTTAGGCAGGAACCTTGACTGGCTGAATAAGAAATATGAAATAAAAATAAATAAATTGTAGAGCTTCATTTTCTTTCTTTCCTTGGTGGTCTTCCTACTAAATACCAGTTTCTCTGATAAACAGCAGATGTCGCCCTTGGCCTGCTCAGCTCAGCCCTCGTTTTGCTTTAAGAAGCAGAATTGTTTGTAGGTGTCCCACAATCACAGCCCCACCCCTTTTCACACCCAGGGCTTTATCACAGTATTGGGGGGAAAAAAACCCTTGACTTTTTTTGACACTATCCCACAAGTGCCAGAACCTCCTGTTCCCATTCATAGGCCTCTTTGACCAATTCCTTAATTACAAGAAACCATAGTTTGTTTAACTGTAGTTTATTGGATAAACCACAATTACAGAAAGCCAGTTTGTTTAGCTATTGGTTATTGGATAAACCACAATTATGGGAAGCTATAGTTTGCTTAGCTGTAGTTTATTAGATAAGCCACAATTACAGAAAGCTATAGGTAGTTTACTGGAGAAACCACAATTATCAGAAGATAGTTCTTTTAGCTATAGTTTATTGGATAAACCACAGTATAAGAAGCCATAATTTGTTTAGCTGTAGTTTATTAGATAATCCACTAACCTAAACCAACACCAAGCATATTTCCATGACCAGAGAACCTGATATGTCAACCAAAGTCTCTTACTCAATGTGCACCAAATTACTACCTATAATTACTTGAAGTAAGATAAATTTGAATTTAAGATCAGTGTCCCAAAGGAAATTTGCCTAGGAAATTTTAGGTATTCTCAGGAAATCCAACTTTATCGTCACATTTTATTACATACTAGCTGTACCCAGCCACGCGTTGCTGTGGCTCAATCTGGTTAAATGGAAAAGAAAGAAAAGAGAAAGTGCACGTTTGTAATATGTTTAATTTCACAATGCTTGTGGGTATTCAAAAAAAGCATGTTTTTACCTGTCACAGGTGTGACATCTATATAATAGTAGGTATATAAAAACATTCGCGTATTCAAATGCAACGTTGTGTCAAAATTTGAAAGTAATCGGTGAAGAACTTTCGGAGATTTAAGATTTTGAATAAACAAACATTTACATTTTTATTTATATAGATATACACAAACAGGGAATTTACATTTCACCTAAAAATTAAAGTTTTTCAGCATTTTATTATGTGATTGTAAATAAGAGTAAATTGCACTGTTTTTAAAAGCCTGTGTGTCTTTATTAAGATATAAACAAATATAAAGATTGAGAACCCTAATCGATACTGTATAAATTATAGAATAAATGAAAAACTGTGATAAATTTTATCCATACTGCTAGAAATCTGTTCAGATTAAGAAATTTAACAAACTCGGAAGTTAAGGTTTTAACTAAAGATAAACCTTGATTTTGATTCTGGAACAAATCTGTAAAAAAAATATAATAGAAATGTCCTGTTTTAAAGGCAATCCCTCCCCCTCAAAACAAAAAAAAAAGGGAAACAAATAGCCAAAATTGGTTAACAGTTTTTTTTAAAGTTCACTTTGAACTTTGCGTGTATGTGTAGAAACAAATTCTGAATTAATTAAAATATTTGTAAAGCTTTTTCCAAGTCAAGTTCAACAGCAGAAAAATAGAAGTGGATGGCTGATCCTTTCGTACTCGACTTATAACTAATTATAACCCTGATGGAGCCCAAGATTCTGGTTCAAATTCATGCTGGGTGTAAGTCGAGGCCTCCACCTGACTGACCTGATTTTATAACCGGTTTTTTTATGTGTATGTGGCAGTTGTTAAGGAAGTGCTACAATCAAAAAATGAACCCTGTGGTCGCAAAGCAAGTCAATGTATCCCTATGGGTGCTTTTTTGCCGTAAACCACCTGAAAAAGACCAAAAACCAGCATTAAAAAGTCATAAATTGCAGTCACGTGACGACGGAATGCTGCAACAGGTCGTAAAACTGGTTACCAACGCAATCGTGTGACATGGAAGGGAATGCCAACCATCAGAACTCTGGACCCGGGTCATAAGTACATACTGGGGGTTCCTTCATAACTTCAAAAGATTAAATGAGGATTACCTGTGAATTTGTGTTACAATTAAAATAGGGGTGAGATTCACATTCTGTCTGCTTTATGCTGTTTTGGGGTCCCATTCCCCAATGAGAGAATTGCAAAATTTTTCCCGGTTTTTGCAAACAAGCAGTTTTCTATTTTTTAAAAATTAATTGGGGGATTTTCTTATTTGACGATCAGTTTGCATATCTTTGCAACCTTCATAAAAAACAGAGTTTCCCTCATTTGGTTCATTCTGTCAAGGCTTGCCATGGAGGTATAGCTGTGTTTTTTTCAATCTTGGCAACTTTATGTGGACTTTTAACTCCCAGAATTCCCCAGTCAGCACAGAATTCTGGGCGTTGCAGTCCACACACCTTAAAGTTGCCAAGATTGAAAAACACTGGGTTATCCTGTACTGGTCAAGAAAACCCACTGAGCCATAACCATCAACTTCGTTTATGGTGGTTTAACCATGGCTTATATGTAGTTACATCAAAGCTTAGCCTAATGGTGGTTTACACATGATTTGGCCCAATGCATTAATGTGATCCAAGGGGGCTGCTTCACGTTATTGCATAAACCAGAACATAAACCATGTTCTATAGCAGAGGGAATTGTGTGATTTATCTATACGAGCGCTTGCCTACCTTTACATGTACAACTACATATTGTGACAATTATATCATTGATCCGTTGCCTACGTTTTATTGCATCTTTTATGGCAATTTCCCGCCTTCATTACTGCAAAAGATTTTGGAAATAACGCCCAACAAACAAATTAGCACCCCAAAACGACCCTTTTTTCTTGAAAACGCACCATTTCAGACAAACCGCCCCCCCTTTCAATGGCTTAATGGTTCCGTCCATTTAAGAGACGCTTAAACGCCTTCCCACCGCACAAGAGGTTGGAAAACACAGGCGGAAACCAGCCAATCCCTGAAGGCGGCTGAGTACTTTTTAACAACTAGTGGCCAATGGCCGAACGCTTCCTTCCCTTAGGGCGTGTACCATGGAGCCAGCCAATGATATTACGCTAAAAGGCGGGATTAGACTAAACATTCGCCGAGAGAGCGCTTGAGAGCGAGCGAGGGAGCGAGATGGGCGTTTCAGCCCAGCCAATCAGAAGCGCTGGCAATCGGCCCCAATAAAGCCGCCTCTCACGTAACCGGGGGCGTTGCCAAGGCCGCCTCTGACGTAACCGAGAGCGTGGCCAAAGCCGCCTCTGCGTGCGCGTGCGCGGAGAGGCGGCCGGCCGGCCTGCGCCGCCTGCCAGGGAGGCGGAAGCAGCGGCGGCGGCGGCAGGAGGGTGGAGCCTACCGGGCGGAGCGTGCGCGTTCACGTCAGCGCGCGCGAGCGGCGTCGCCGTCACAAAAGGAAGCGGCGGCAGCGGCGGCGTCGAGGGCGCCGCCGGTGGGGAGCGAAGCGGGCTCGGGGTGCGCGGCTGCCTCGCTCGGTGGCGCAGGCCGCGCTCGTCGCCTTNCCTAGCCCGGCCTGGCCCGCCGCGGCCCGGCCCGTCCCGTCCTGAGCGGCGCCCGCCTCGCCGTCCCCCGCCGCCTCGTCCTCCGCCATGGCGCAGCAGCAGGTGAGCAGCTCGCAGAAGGCGCTGATGCTGGAGCTGAAGGGGCTGCAGGAGGAGCCGGTGGAGGGCTTCCGCATCACCCTGGTCGACGAGTCCGACCTGTACAACTGGGAGGTGGCCATCTTCGGGCCGCCCAACACGCTCTACGAGGGCGGCTACTTCAAGGTGAGAGGCTCCGCCCCCCCAGGCCCGGCCCCGCCCCCCACCGGGGGGGGCGCGCGCGCGGGCCTGGCACGGGAGGGGGCGGTTGGGGGAGGGGAGCGACGCCCTCCTCGGAGGGGGGGGACCCCGGGGCGGGAGGACTCGCCCCCCCACCCGGGGGAGGGGGCCCCCACCCGGGGAGGGGCTTCTCTGGGCGCCCCCCCCTCAGACCAGGGGTTGGCACCCCGCTTTCTCATGAGCGTCCCCCCCCCCGCTTTTCGTGAGGGAGGGTCTTTCTGGCTCGGCACCCCACTTTTCATCCCACTTTTCATGGGGGTCTTCCTGTTTTTCACAAGCTCGTAAGGGGAAAGACGACCCCCCCGGTGGGGGGTCCGCCCCCCCCAGAGGCGCCTTACGGGGGGAGGAGCTGCGTGATGGGAAGGGGCTTCTCTATGCGCCCCCCCTGGGCTTTGCACCCTGCTTTTTCATGAGGGTCTCCCCATTTTGCATGAGGGTCTCCCCAGTTTGCACCCCGCTGTCTAATGTCACCCCGCTTTTTGTAAGGGAGGGTGTCTCTGGTTTGGCACCCCACTTTTCAGGAGGGTCCCCCTGCTTTGGTCCCTCTAGTTTGGCACCCCACTTTACACGGTCCCACCCCCTGCTGTGGCTTTTTAAGCGGGGTCTCCCCGCTTTTCGTGAGGGTCTCCTTGCCTTTCCACTCCACTTTTCATGGCAGTCTCCCCGCTCTGGCACCCCTCTTTTTCGTGAGGGTCTGCCCGTTTTTCTGGGCTTGTGCCCCCTTTTTGGGGACCTCCCCAGGTTTGAGCCCCCTTTTCGAGGAGGGTCTCCCTTCTTTCCAGGAGGGCCTTCCTGGGTTTGCAGCCTGCTTTTCACAGGGGGGTCTCTCAGTTTGGCATCCCACTTTTTAAGGAGGGTCTCCCTAGTTTTGCCCCTCACTTTTCATGGCGGTCTCCTGCTTTGACACCCGGCTTTAGATGAAGGTCTCCTCATTTTTTTCATGAGGGCCTCTCCGGGTTTGCACCCTTTTTTCTAATGAGGGTCGTCCTCCCCGCTTTTCGTGCGGGAGGCACCCCACTTTTCATGGTGGTCACCCCACTTTGGCACCCTGTGTTTCTGAGGGTTTCCCTGTTTTTCATGAAGGGCCTTCCCCAGTTTGCAGCCCATTTTTAATGAGGGTCTCCCCTCTTTACGAGGGACTCTCTGGTTTGGCACCCCATTTTTCATGGCGGTCTCCCCGCTTTGGCTCCCCGTTTTTGATGAGGGTCTGCCTGCTTAGCATCCCGCTTTTTCAGCGGGTCTTCCCTCTTTTCATGAGGGTCCCCCTGGTTTTGTACCCCAGTTTTCATAGTCTCCCTGCTTTGGCATCTTGTTTTTAATAAAGGTCTCCCTGCTTTTCGTGAGGGTCTCCCTGCTTTTTGCGCCCTGCTTTTCATGGGGGTCTCCTCACTTTGGCACCCTGGTTTTCATGAGGCCTGCTCCGCTTCTGTTCCCTGCTTTTTATGGGGGTCTCCCCCCTTTTTGCACCCCACATTTCATGACTGTTTCCCTGCTTTGGCCCCTCACTTTAATGAGGGTCTTCCTGCATTCAGGGGCGCCTTTTCTTCTTGCTTTGTTCCTCAGAGACTCCCTTCTCTTCCCCCCCCCAACCCATGCATTTCAATGAGAGAGGAGGGGCTGTGTCTGGTCCTCTTAGCTCTCCCCCCCCCCAATTTCCCCCCTTCTCCTGAGGCCCCCTGGGGAAAACCAGGCAACTGGGGAGGGTTGGAGCCCAGCCCTTCAGAGCCCCCCCCCCCCTTTCCTGCTTTTCAGGGCCATCCCTTTGCTTTTCTCCCCCTGCATTTCTGGCTGGCTGGTATCATGCATGGAAAAAGAACCAAATTCTTAATTTAATCTTCCTATTATCTTTTCTTTAACCTTTTTATCCACTGTGCAATCCTCCCATGGCTGTTTTAACAGTGTTTATATAGGCGGCATATAAATTTAATAAATAAAAATAAAACCAGTTCCAGTTCTCCTCCCCCCTCCAGCCCCTGGGAGACAAAAGGATGGAATCCTCCCTGCCTTTGGTTGAAAGGAACCCAAACTGGAGGATTATGTAGATAGGATCCAAATCCAAATTACTTATAAGGCTGCCCAGAATCGCTTTATATGTGAGAGAGAAAGTTTATCTCACGTATTATCTCACACTTTATATGCGAGATGAGCCGCATGTAAATGTAATAAAAAATAAATATGTAAAAATCAGAATTATGTTGGGAGGACGGGCACTGGGAATGCAGAATGCACCCTTCTCATGTAAAGAAGTAGCTTGCTTTAGGAACCAAAAGTGGACAGGTATTTCTCTTTGCGTTTACCTGGAGCATTTTGGATCTTGAAAAGGATCCTTCACGGAACACTCAACCTAATTTGTGTGTCCAGTAAATAATAATGGACATTTCTAATCTGAATGTGCATTGGAGGAGAGGGACTGTGTTTTAGGAGCATATCTGAATGATTTAATTCAGGGGTGGAGAACTTGATGACTTGTGGACTTCAACTCCCAGAATTCCTGGCTGGCTCAGGAATTCTGGGAGTTGAAGTCCACAAGTCATCAAAGGGACCATAGTTCCCCGCCTCTGGTTTAATTAATTCTTTTCAACGGAAAGACTTTTCAAATCAGGAGCAACTGATAGGAGGAAACCAGAAAAAAGGAAGTTAAAAAGCAGTGACCATGTAATCAGAGCCCTGATCCTATTTTTATTAGGGTCACCCCACTTTTTTTTTTAATCTCCAGATGTTTAGGTCTTCTTGCTCCTAACATTTGTCAATCTGGGCGGCTTATCTGGCGGTGCGCTGCCTGTATTTAAGGCAGGTGGGTTAACTTTCTATGTAAAATGTTAGGGAAATGAATGCTTTTTTTTTTTAATCCTAGGGTTTTAAAAGTGTGGAGGCAAAATAATTTTGCCATGCACTGATTTCATTTGGAGAGGGAAGGTGTTGAATGCAGTATTTGCAGTGAACTGGTAAATAAATGAACTTTTAGAATGTGCTTTGCAAATTCTGGCAAAATACTTTAATATCCTATTAAGTGAAAAATACCCTTATTACTTGAAAATTATTTTTTAAGTATTTTATACATATGTGTGTATTGTCATATGCAAGGTAATAGTGGTCCTTTCTGGGGGTGGTTCTGATGAATAGCTGGTTGGATTTTGCCTGCTTTATGAATATATTTTAAGGCAGGGCTTGTGGACGTCAACTCCCAGAATTCCCCAGCCAGCATGGGGAAGCCTGGGAGTTGAAGTCCACAAGACTTAAAGTTGCCAAGACTGGACACTCCATTTGAAGCCCTTCCTTGGGAAGCCAGTGGCTGTTCTGAAAGCACAGGGACCCCAAACAGTTATTAAAATATATCTTGCAATATCCTCCCTCTAACTGCTATCTAAGTAAATACGTTTGAGACTGAACTCATAAGTTATAAGCGTGTCGTGTTCTTGTTGCTCAATAATACTTGCTTCATTTTCAGTGTAGCTAAGTACTGGCTGATAGCTGTACTGTAAAAACTTGGGTTGGGTTTAATTTTAGAGCCCTATCGTGAATCGCAGAATTGATTGTCCCTGGTTATAGGACTACAACTTGCTAATTTAATGTGAGTTTTACAAGCTGACATCTGTGTTTCTCCTTATTCAAAGCACTTAAAAGTAACGCCAGAAGATAATAAACTAGGATTGTCATGGCCACACCACACTAAGGGTGTGGGTGAAATGAGTAGACAGGGGAACTGAGAATCAGGGTTTCAGAGGATAGGGCTAAACAAACTCGCAAAGGTAGGCTGCAGTATATTTGCAGCCTATGACTTTTTCGCTCAACGTCACAGCAGTCAGTGTCCAAGAAATTCCATGAAACCATAAACCTCTCTCGCACATCTCTCCTGTGGAGATGCCAGCGGGACGTTTTCAACCCACAGGGGAGCAGTAGTTATCCTAAAATGGTTGTAAACATAAGACGAGGCATGCTGGCCTGAACCCCTTGGAGAGAGAACCCATAAACATGAAAAACAGCTTTTTAAAAAATCAGCGTCGTGAGCCTCGTGTCCTGAATATGAAATTTCACATATTAGTAGACAGAAAACAAGACTGAAATGCCTAGTCCAGATCATCTACCGCCATATTATGGGGAGGCAGATTAGGAACGTAATGGTTCGGCTGGGTGAAACCCAGGTCCACCAAGGCAGGTATCTTTCAATGACAGGCAAGCTGAATGCATGCAGGACAGGGTGGGGAATGACCTTGGTTGTTTTTCCAGATTATCTGGTCTCCAGAAAGTTGCTGCTTCTACCTGGGCAACAAAATTCCATTTAACTCTGTGCTCAGAACCATAGAGGGTGATTTTCTTCAGTCCTTCTTAAAAAAAAAAAAAAAGTAAATGTACTCTGGAGACCATCAATGCAACTTATTGGACCTGATGCAAATAAAATGCTGAGTGCACTAATTCACACAGTAATTGTAGCTCCCTAGGAAATTAGGGACTTAACTGAAATTTTCTGGAAGATTTTTAAAAGATTTAGGCAAGAAAAACCAAATGTACAGGTATAGTATAAGGGGGTACCTTGCTCAATAGTAGTAACTGTGAGAGGGATCTCAGAGTCCTAGTGGACAATCATTTAAATATGAGCCAGCCGTGTGCTGCAGCTGCCAAAAAAGCCAACACAGTGCTAGGCTGCATTAACAGAGGGATAGAATCAAGATCATGTGAAGTATTAATACCACTTTACAATGCCTTGGTAAGGCCACACCTGGAATACTGCATCGAGTTTTGGTCACCACGATGTAAAAAAGATGTTGAGACTCTAGAAAGAGTACAGAGAAGAGCAACAAAGATGATCAGGGGACTGGAGGCTGAAACATATAAGGAACGGCTGCTGGAATTGGGTATGTCTAGTTTAACGAAGAGAAGGACAAGGGGGGGGGAACATGATAGCAGTGTTCCAGTATCTCAGGGGCTGCCCCCAAAGAAGAGGGAGTCAAGCTATTCTCCAAAGCACCAGAAGGCAGGACAAGAAGCAACGGGTGGAAACTAACCAAGGAGAGAAGCAACCTAGAACCAAGGAGAAACTTCCTGACAGTTAGAACAATTAACCAGTGGAACAACCTACCTCCAGAAGCGGTGAATGCGCCAACACTGGAAGTTTTTAAGAAGAGACTGGACAGCCATTTGTCTGAAATGGTATAGGGTTTCCTGCCTGAGCAGGGGGTTGGACTAGATGACCTTCAAGGTCCCTTCCAACTTTATCATCATCATCATTATTATTATTATTATTATTATTATTATTACTACTACTACTACCACTACTACTACTACTACTACTACTACTACTACTACTACTATTATTATTATTATTATTATTATTATTATTATTATTATTATTATTATTATTATTATTATTATTATTATAAGATGGGTGATGTCACCTAGTTAGGGTCTGCAAGAAAACCACCAAGCTCAGAGAGCTGCAAGGACCCCAGGGTCCTCCTCCTCCTCACTGCAGATCCCACTCTTTTCTAGCACTTATGATGTTACTTAGTTGGGTCATGAAACATCTGCAAGAAAAACACCAAGCTCAGAGAGCACCAAGGGCCCCCTCATTTCAACGCTGAGCTACAAATATTTTCCTTTATTGATGGTCAAAGCCCACGAAAGGGAGCCATGCAATGAACCAGCATAAAGAACATATACAGTCAATCTGTTACTTTGATAAAGAGCAAGCAATTAAAGCCAAATGGCGCACAGGATCTTTCCTAGAAAAAATACACAGCAGGAAATCTGGTCGCATCTTTCTGGCTTTTCACACGTGCGGTTCCACAACTTAGAAGGCCCTCGTGGCCTCTGAGGATCCCTGCATCCTTTGAAGATTTCCTTACCCGTTTTTGAACATGTCTCCATTCTTCTTCCGTATGAATTATTTTTTTAACAGAGGAAAACTTTTTTTCCTTCACGGGTTGCCTTTCGCTGCCACGGTCAAGTTTTTGGGTTTCATAATCAACAGAGGGAAAAAGTGGCCATTCTGGAATCAATAGCTGAGACGCATCAGGTTCGGTAGCTTTTTGAAGATGAGAGACATGTACACCGACACTAATGCTATGATTTAAGAGGATTATTTTTACAGCGTTTCAGGAAATTTATCCATCAGCCTGATCTGTGTCCCAGACCTGTAGAAAAAAATGGCCTACCGTATACTGCTTTTTGATCCTGGGATAATAGAATGTGAGCGCCCGATAAAAGCAGTTTTATTGGACTTCAGACCAGCAATTAATTAAGCAATACCCCAATCAAGAAACTGCCAAAGAGCCATCAGTAAACAGCCCAATCAAAGAATCCCTAAGACACCAGGATATATACCAGGGGTAGTCAACCTTGGCTCTTTTATGACTCGTGGACTTCAACTCCCAGAATTCCTGAGCCAGCTGTGCTGGCTCAGGAATTCTGGGAGTTGAAGTCCACAAGTCATAAAAGAGCCAAGGTTGACTAACCCTGATATATATTGACAGCAAACCACACTCCTTACTAGCACTGAGGATGTTACCTAGAAAGGTCTGCAAGAAAACAAGCAGATAATACAAGTAGTTTTCGATTTATAAACCAGAAGAGACCCCAAAATTTCTGTTGTTTCGTGGGATAGTTCTTCAGTGAGTTTTGCCTCAATTTTACAACCATTCTTGCCATAGTTGCTAAGTGAATCATTGTAGTTAATAATAATAATAAAGTTGGAAGGGACCTTGGAGGTCATCGAGTCCAACCCCCTGCTCATTAGTGACAGGGTTCTTAAGTGAAGCTGGCTTCCCCGTTGACCTTGCTTGTCAGAAGGTCGCAAAAGGGGATCACGTGACCCCCAGGGACACTGTGACCATCGTAAGTATGAACCAGTTGCCAAGTGTCTCAATTTTGGTCATGCGACCATGGGGGATGCTGCAGTGGCCGTAAGTGTGAAACATGGTCGCCAGACGCTTTTTCAGTACTGTTGTAACGTCAAACGGCCGCTCAAGAAATGGTTATAAGTCGAGGACTACCTGCAGTGACATTTGGGATGCTATTTTCAACCATAAACTGGGTAGCAGTAAGTCTCTGTGTTTTGTACGCCCCCTGTTCTTATTCCAATCAATTTTTGACCCAAGCTTAACCTAGATCCATGGTGGTGAACCTATGGGACGCGTGCCACAGGCGGCACGCAGAGCCCTCTCTGTGGGCACGCACGCCGTTGCCCAAGTCCTAGGCCTTCAGCTGGGTTTTATAAAACCTTTTCGCTTTAGGCCTTCACTGCCATGTACAAAAAAAAAAAGAATCAATCAATTTCAATGTCTCGCGGGAAAAAAAAAGATCTCACAAAGTTGGAATTGATTGATTGAACTTTTTAGGCCCACCCAGTCTGTCGCAGCCACGCCCACTCAATGGGCTACGCCCACCCGGCACCCGATGATACATAAGTGGGTTTTGGGTTGCAGTTTGGGCACTCGGTCTCTAAAAGGTTCGCCATCACTGATCTAGATGATCAAATTCAGCCACCTTAGGAATAAACTACTGGAAAGAAGCCGATGAAATAATTTAGAGTTCGCCATAGAGTTGACTGTGGCTAGTCTTAAGGGCACCGTCCCTTCCTTCTTTGGCAATCTTGAAGGAAAAAAGAGAAGCTCAGAGGCTAAGTAGGGATTCCGTGCCTTTTCCCAAATAGATCTGTGGATGGCCAGTACCAGCTACAGCGTTTCCAAAGATTAACGCGGGGCGACATGGCTATTCTTTGGCCCAAGGAGTGCTCGTAGGCTCTCAGCGTAGCTTGTTCTGGGCCTTAACAGGTTTTTTCTGTCACGTTGTTTTCTGTTAACCTGCTGGGAAAGCAAATTCTCAAAATAAAAGGTTAGGATGACATCACGCAACGAACAATTTCGATGTGTTCCTGCAAAGTAGAAATCAAGGATGATTGTGGCCTTCTAACGTTGATACAGGTAGTCACGACTACAATTGAGCCCCAGATTTCTGTTGCTCAGCGAGACAGTTTAAGTGAGTTTTGCTCCATTTTTATGATCTCTCTCGCCACAGTTGTGAAGTGAATTGGTGCCGGCGTTAAGTTAGTAGCTCGGTCGTTAAGTGAATCTGGCTTCACCGTTAACTTTGCTTGTCAGAAGGTCGCCAAAGGGGATCGCATGACCCTGGGACACAGCAGCCGTCGTAAATATGAACCAGTTGCCAAGCGTCGGAATGGAAATCGTGTGACCACGGGGCTGCTGCAACAGTCATAAGTGTGAGAAATGGTCATAAGTCCCTTTTTTCAGTGCCGTTGTAATTTTGAATGGTCCCCAAATGAACTGTCGTAAGTCGAGGATTACCTGTAGTTAAAACTGAGGAGGTCTGTTTTAAATGGATTTGACACCTGGATACCCAGGGATTCTGGTAGTTGAAGTCCACAAGCTTGGAGACTTCTGCTGTTTCCCAGCCAGGAAAAAACGGAAAGACTAGTTCTTCTCTTCTCTTGTCTTCCCTTCTCTTCTCTTCTCTTCACATTTGTTGTTGTTAATTGTGAAGTCGTGTCCGACCCATCGCTACCCCATGGACAACGTTCCTCCAGGCCTTCCTGTCCTCTACCATCTTCTGGAGTCCATTTAAGCTCACATCTACTGCTTCAGGGACTCCATCCAGCCACCTCATTCTCTGACGTCCCCTTCTTCTCTTGCCCTCAATCTTTCCCAGCATTAGGCTCTTCTCCAGTGAGTCCTTCCTTCTCATTAGGTGGCCAAAGGACTTGAGTTTCAACTTCAGGATCTGGCCTTCTAAAGAGCAGTCGGGGTTGATCTCCTCTAGGACTGACCGGTTTGATCGCCTTGCAGTCCAGGGGACTTGCAGGAGTCTTCTCCAGCACCAGAGTTCAGAGGCCTCCATTCTTTGGCGCTCGGCCTTTCTTATGGTCCAACTTTCACATCCATACATTTCACATTTCACATCTCCTAACATGAACGTACTCAACTCCAAGCTTCTCATTTGAATCTCCTAGGATAGGGGTCCCCAACCCCCGGTCTGTGGACCGGTACGGGGCAGTGGCACGCCAGCAAACTGTCCACACAAACAAACAAAGCCCCATGTGTGAGATGCAGGCAGCACACAAAACCACACACTCTCTGGTCCATGGAAAAACCTTTCTCCACCGAACCGGTCCCTGGTGCCCAAAAGGTTGGGGGCCTCTGTCCTAGGACTTCCTTCCCCAAATCTCTTTCCAAAAGAGATTGGACAACCTTTTGTCTGAAATTATATAGCGTTTCCTGCTTGAGCAGGGGGTTGTACTAGAAGACCTCCCAGGTCCCTTCCAACTCTCTTATTCTGTTAATTCTGTTATTTAGGACCCCCTCCGTCCTGAGGAACACCATGCTTATTTATTCTGCAGTGATCAGTGAACCATAGAGTGGGATTTGCAGCACCAGCCGAAGGGACTTTGTTCCGGAGATCAGTTGCCAAGAAGCTGTCATGGAAGCTCATTTGCACTGGCCCTGAGCGCACTAGACGAAAGTCACTACACGTGGCTGTCCTCCTAAACCAGGGATGTCAAACTCAATTTCATTGAGGGCCGCATCAGCATTGCGGTTGCCCTCGGAGGAGGGCGGGTGGGTGCGGCCTACTGGGTGGGCCTGGATGGAGTGGGTGTGGCTTACTGGGTAGGTGCGGCCAGCTCTACATCGTTTGCGTCAAGGGTGCCTGTGGGGGTCTGGGCAGGAGTGGGACAGATCTGAGGGTCCCTGGCAGAAGGGGGTGGGACCGGGGCAAGCGCCAAGGCACGGTCCATTTCTTCATTCCTCACAAAGGGTGACACCTCCCCAGCATGCACCCAGGGGATGGGGCCGACGCGGCAGGGGCTGGTTCCTCGCTGTTTCTAGACCAGTGGTTCTCAACCTTTTTAATGCCGTGACCCCAACCGGTCGTAAGTCGAGGACTAAACCGGTCATAAGTCGAGGACTAAACCGGTCGTAAGTCGAGGACTACCCAACCGGTCGTAAGTCGAGGACTTTCCCTGCCCGGGAGCGCCGCGCATGCGTGGTTCTGCCCCCTGTGCTGGCCGAGGCGTAGCTGGCAAGCGGCAGAGACGGAGCAGGCCGACCACCAGCTGGCCCAGCCCAAGGGAGGTAAGGCACCCGCCGGAAAAGGGGAAAAAATGGCGGACAAAAAAAATGGCGGACAAAAAAAATGGCGGACAGCCTTGCTTGGCGACCCCCATGAAATGGTTGATCGACCCCAAATGGGGTCCCGACCCACAGGTTGAGAACCACTGTTCTAGACGGTCTTGTGGAGCTAAGACTGAATGCGTTTCAGCATAGATGGCCACCACAAAATTGTACATTGGTTCCCTCCTGGCCTGGGCCAGGGCCAAGGCAGCAGGGGCCGTTCCCTCACTGTTTCCAGGATGGCTTCGCGGGCCACATGAAACCACTTCGCGGGCCGCATCCGGCCCCCGGGCCTTGTGTTTGACATGTCTGTCCTAAACCTTGCCTGGGTGCCGGAGGAAATCCTTGCCAACTGGTTGAAGAAATCAGAATCTCTTTAGTGCTTTGCCCAACCAGTGTCTTTTTCAATCAGTCAGAATAGAGCTGGAAGGGACCTTGGAGGTCTTCTAGTCCAACCCCCTGCTCAAGCAGGGGACCCTATATCACTTCAGTTGTCTAAAAAAGCACCCACAACTTCTGGAGGCAAGCTGTTCCACTGGTTAATGGCTCTCACTATTGGGAAGTTTCTCCTTAATTCCAGGTGGCTTCTCTCTTTGATCAGTTTCCAACCATTGTTTCTTGTCCTGCCCTCTTTTGCTTTGGAGAATAAGTTGACCCCCTTGTTCTTTGTGGCAGCTCCTCAAATACTGGAAGACTGATATCATGTCCCCCCTAGTCTTTCTTTTTCTCTAGACTGGCCATACCCAGTTTCTGCAACCGTTCTTCATTGGTTTTAGTCTGCAGTCCTTTAATCATCTTAGTTAATCTTCTGATCACTTTTTCCAGAGTCTCAGCCTCTTTTTTGTAATGTGACTGAAACGGGATGCAGTATTCCAGATGTGGCCTCACTTAGGCTTCATAAAGCGGTACTAATACTTCACATGGTTTTGATTCTATGCCTTTTCCATTTAGGTTGGGGTCTTGGCCTGCTTCTGTTTAATGCTTCTCTCTACATTTGTATAGTCTTTTCCCTGCTCTTGCAGTGTTTCTGCTAAATTAACCAAGCCCTCCTCTCCCTGGATGGTAGAGCAAAAGGACCAGGTGTGATTTCTAAAACTAAGAAGATGAATCTAATAAAAGCAGTATCAAGAGATAGAATCATGAGGCTGGAAGAGACCTTGGAGGTCTTCTAGTCCAACCCATTGTCCAAGACAGGAGTCCTCATCCCATCCCAGACAAATTGTTGTCCAATCTTTTCTTGTAAACCTCTACTGATGGAGCATCCACAACTCTGGGAGGCAAAGCGTGTTCCATTGCTTAATCATTCTCACTGTCAGGAAATTTCTCCTTAGTTCCAGGTTGCTTCTCTCCTTGATTAGTTTCCATCCGTTGCTTCTTGTCCTGCCTTCAGGTGCCTTGGAGAATAGCTTGACCCCCTCTTCTTTGTGGCAGCCCCTGAGATATTGGAACACTGCAAGCCTTCTCTTCTTTAGGTTAAACATACACAGTTCCCACAACCACTCATTGTACAGGCCCCTGATTATCTTAATCGTTCTTCTCTGCCCCCTTTGTAAGATCTCAGTATCTCGTGTTGTATCCTGGTGACCAGAACTGGACGCAATATTTCAAAAAGAACTAGGGGAGACATGATAGCAGCATTCCAGTGTTTGAGGGGCTGCCCCAAAGACGAGGGGGGTCAGCTTATTTTCCAAAGCACCAGAAGGCAGGGCAAGAAACAGTGGATGAAAAGTAATCAAGGAGAGAAGCAACCTGGAACTAAGGAGAAACTTCCTAACAGCGAGAACAATTAACCAGTGGAAGGGCTTTCCTCCAGAAGCTGTGGGTTCTCCATCACTGGAGGTTTCTAAGAAGAGACTGGACAGCCCACTTGCCTGGAATTGGCACAGGGTCTCCTGCTTGAGCAGGGGGTTGGGCTAGAAGGCCTCCAAAGTCCCTTCCAGCTCTATTCTGATTGAAATGTGGCCTCGCCAATGCAGTATAAAGCAGTTAAGTATCGCTTCCTGTGCGCTTCCCGTGATCCTCTTTGTTTTGCCTGCAGTTAGCTTCCCTGGTCTTGGATAAGAGAGCTTTTATCTTCACAACCCTGTACTCAATAGATTCTCACTCCTTCCCCTGGTCCCTGGAGAGCTCTCCATTATCTAATTAGCTTCCTGGGATTCTCTCTGGCAGCCCAGCCTGTCTCTTCTTCTCTTGAGTGTTTCATAGCCGTGGCAGAGCAACTCCCGACTCCCGATCCCTTTCCAGGTGATCAGCAATTCAAATCAGTATTGATTTGATTATATATAATCCTTTACCCTTATACACCTTGTCAGGCCATTAGTTCTTGTTGCTCCAAATGACGGGCCCGGTAACAACAGCAGCAGCATTCAAACACCCTGGGTAAAAAAAAAAAACCCTCCTGTGTCCCCGCAGCCCTATTTTAATTGCAAATGATGCTGATTAAATCTGGAATCTTCTCCCTGCTAAGCATGTGTTCTTTGTCTAAGCTGCGCGTCGCCCTCCTTCCACAAACTCCAGGCTCCAGTGGGGGTGAAAGGCTTGGCCGACCGACGATAACGACTAGGGAGGTGGGTTCCATCGCTTGCGATCAGCATGGGATGGATGAATGCCCTGGACCGTTGCTGGTCAGCAAAGGAAAAGTATTTTCAAAGCATCATACAGACACGATAACAGTCCTCCAATATTTGAAGATTGAAGATCGGTTATGAACATGAAGAACGGTTGCAGGAATTGGGTATGGCCAGTCTAGACAAAAGAAGAACTGGGGTGAAGTGATAGCAGTGTTCCAGTATTTGAGGGGCTGCCACAAAGAAGAGGAAGGGTCAACTTATTTTCCAAAGCACCAGAAAGCAGGACAAGAAACAATGGGTGGAAACTAATTAAGGAGAAAAGCAACCTGGAATTAAGGAGAAACTTCCTAGAAGTGAGGACAATTAACTAGTGGGACAGCTTGCCTTCAGAAGTTATGGGTGCTCCATCACTGGAGGCTTTTAAGAAGAGACTGGGCAGCCATTTGTCTCGCATGGTAGAGGGTCTCTCCTGCCTGAGCAAGGGTTGGACTAGAAGACCTCCATGGTCCCTTCCAACTCTGTTATTCTGCTAATTAATCAGTGGAATGGATTACCTCCAGAAGTTGTGGAATTTTTCCAGAAGAGACTGGACAGCCATTTGGCTGAAATGGCATGGGGTCTCCTGCTTGAGCAGAGGCGATTGGACTAGAAGACCTTCAAGGTCCCTTCCAACATTATTATTCTGGTTGATTGACTTGAAAATGAGAAAAAACTAGAGGAGGGAAAAACCTCAGCAACCCTCTGTGTGTGTTTGTGTGTGTAGTTGGTGTTGAGTCAAGCTGGATTCCTAAGGGATGGGGTACTGCAAGACTCTTTTGTGTTGCAATCTTGACAATCTGCTAATCTAGGCTTGACGTGATAGCTGTCTTCCAATATTTGAGGGGCTGCCACAAAGTAGGGGAGGGGGTGTCAATCTGTTCTCCAAAAGGACCTGAAGGCAGAATAGGAAGCAATGGATGGAAACCAATCAAGGAGAGAGGACCAACCTAGAAATAAGTAGAAATTTCCTGTTAATGAGAACAATTAATCGGTGGAACAAATTGCCTCTAGAAGTTGCAGGTGCTCCAACACTGGTGGATTTCAAGAAGAGACTGGACAGCCATTTGTCCAGAATGATACAAGGTCCAGAATGGTATGGGGTCTCCTGCTTGAGCAGGGGGTCAGAAAGACCTCTTCCAACTCTGCTATTCTGCTATTCTGTTTTTTAAAAAAATAAAAATAAACTCAAGTGCTATTACAGGGAATGCCTGGTATCTGAAGCACGACCATGAGTCTAAAATTATTGTGGACAAAGCAGAATCTCAATAGAGGTTGGACTGAGAATTCCCAAAGAATAACTATTGAAAAAGGAGGCCGTTACTTGCAACTTGTTTTGTCTGAAAGCGATAGCTCCATAAATGTAACCAAACAATCTTTCCATACCCAAAAACACAGATTCTGCAGCCTTTTGAGGGTCCACAACGTAGTCTGCGAAGGTTTTTATCCAGATGTCGTCTCGCTGTTTTGAAAGATTCAGGCTGCCTCTCCAAAAATGTTGAAGAGCTTATATACTATAAAACTCCTGACATGATTTCCCAAACATCTGACACAGTCTTTGCCATATTAGGAAAATCAGGGCTGCTGGGAACCTGGACTTGGGTCAAGCGTGCGTAGGGGTGGCTGTGTGTGTGTGGTACATATGGCAACAATCCCCTGTTGCTGGCCCAAGGCAGATCGACCAAGAGGGCTGAGCGTCTTTCTGTCCCAGCAGGCAGCTTCATCTCTGCCTTGGAGAGAAAGCTGGTTGGATAGATAAGGGGAAAGCGTCTATTCACATTCTCATATATATATTTTTTGCCCCAGTCATAATTCTTATCTCAGTCAGGATAGCTGGAAGGGACCTTGGAGGTCTTCTAGTCCAACCCCCTGCTCAAGCATGAGACCCTATACCAGGGGTAGGCAACCTTGGCTCTTTTATGACTCGTGGACTTCAACTCCCAGAATTCCTGAGCCAGCATGCTCTATACCATTTCAGACAAGTGGCTGTCCAATCTCTTCTTTTATTGTTGGAGCACCTACAACTTCTGAAGGCAAGTCGTTCCACTGGTTAATTGCTCTTAAACTGTTAGGAAGTTTCTCCTTAATTACAGGAAACGACATCGGGCCTAACATCAATACAGATGTACAGAGAAGAGCAACAAAGATGATTAGGGGACTGGAGGCTAAAGCATATGAGGAAAGGCTGCTGGAATTGGGTATGTCTAGTTTAATGAAGAGAAGGATGAGGGGGGACATGATAGCAGAGTTCCAGTATCTCAGGGGCTACCCCAAAGAAGAGGGAGTCAAGCTATTTTCCAAGGCGCCTGAAGGCAGGACAAGAAGCAACGGGTGGAAACTAAGCAAGGAGAGAAGCAACCTAGAATTAAGGAGAAACTTCCTGACCGTTGGAACAATTAACCAGTGGAACAACCTGCCTCCAGAAGTGGTGAATGCTCCAACACTGGAAGTTTTTAAGAAGAGACTGGACAGCCATTTGTCCGAAATGGTATAGGGTGTCCTGCCTGAGCAGGGGGTTGGACTAGATGACCTCCAAGGTCCCTTCCAACTTTATTATTATTATTATTATTATTATTATTATTATTATTATTATTATTATTATTATTATGGAAGATACTGGAAAAGATCATGAAAATACAGATCTGTGATCATCTAGAAACAAAGAAAGTTATAACTAACAGCCGAGCACGGGTTTGTTAAAAACAGATCGTGCCAAGCCCATCTTATTTCATTCTTTGACAAAGTGAAATCTCCATCTCGGCTAAGCGGGGAACGGCCCGAGTTTGTCTGGTAGATTCTTGTTGATCGAAACGTTTATAGATTTTGGAAATGGAAAAAAATTGAGCAGTACAGGCATTAACTATCGTTCATTTAGTGACAGAAGTTACAACAGCATTGAAAAAAGCAACTTAGCGCTGTTTTTCACACTTACGACCTTTGCATCATCCCCGTGGCCACGTGATCAAAATTCAGAGGCTTGACAACTGACTCATACTTACAACGGTTGCAGTGTCCCGGGATCACATGATCCCCTTTTGCGACCTCTGACCAGCAAAGTCAATGGGGAAGCCAGGTTCGCTTAACAACCGTGTCACTAACTTAACAACTGCAGTGATTCACTTAACAACTGTGGCAAAAAGGCGGTAAAATGGAGCAAAACAACCAATATAATAGTAGTAGTAGTAGTAGTAGTAGTAGTAGTAGTAGTAGTAGTAGTAGTAGTAAAGTTGGAAGGGACCTTGGAGGTCATCAAGTCCAACCCCCTGTTCAGGCAGGAAACCTTATACCATTTCAGACAAATGGCTGTCCAGTCTCTTCTTAAAAACTTCCAGTGTTGGAGCATTCACAGCTTCTGGAGGCAGGTTGTTCCACTGGTTAATTGTTCTCACTGTCAGGAAGTCTCTCCTTAGTTCTAGGTTGCTTCTCTCCTTGATTAATTTCCATCCGTTGCTTCTTGTCCTGCCTTCAGGCGCTTTGGAGAATAGCTTGACTCCCTCTTCTTTGGGGCCGCCCCTGAGATATTGGAAGACTGCTATCCTGTCCCCCCTCGTCCTTCTCTTCATTAAACTAGACATACCCAATTCCAGCAGCCGTTCCTTATATGTTTTAGCCTCCAGTCCCCTAATCATCTTTGTTGCTCTTCTCTGCACTCTTTCTAGAGTCTCAACATCTTTTTTATATCGCGGTGACCAAAAATATTTCACTTAGCAATAGAAATTTTTGGGCTCAATTGTGGGCGTAAGTCTGAGGACTACCTGTAGTGTGGATAATGGTTTTCAAGGCAGGTGGAGTTTACTAAGACCCCTTAATCACACCCCCTCACTCCCGCCAGTCCAATTTGGTGTGTATTTAGCCTTTAGCTCTGCATTCTTCACTGCACAGCTAAAGCTGATGTACTTTTGGCAGTCGATTCGGCAGGGGCTTCTTTTGCAGCGTGCCCCAAATAAGAATAGAAAATGCCGACCTCATGTGAGGCCTCGGTTAGAAATGGATCAGTTTGTTGGGGCTCAAACCGAAGGCACGATGATTTAATTCTGCTGGCTAAATTGTGCTTTTGTTGGAATCTGTTAGAACGGGGTCACGATTGCTATTTAGGGCAGGGTCTCCAAACTTGCCCAAACCTGTGGACTTCAACTCCCAGAATTCCCCAGCCCAGCATGACTCCATGCCAGAAGAGAATGGATTTTAATGATACCAATGCAGTGGCTTTCTCGGTGTCTCTTTTATTATTTGCAAGTGGTCCTCACCTTACGACCACAACTGAGCCCCAGATTTATGTTGTTGAGCGAGAAATTTGTTACGTGAGTTTTGCCCCATTTTACGGCTTTTCTCGCCCCCATTTATTAAGCGAATCCCTGCAATTCTTAAATTAATAACAATAATTGTCAAGGGAATCTAGCTTCCCCCTTGACTTGGCTGGTCAGAAGGTCACAAAAGGGTCACATGACTCGGGGACACTGCGACCGTCGTAAATGTGAGTCGGTTGTTGCGCACCTGAATGTAAATCCGGTGAATGATGGGGATGCTTCCGAGGCCGTAAGTGTGAAAAATGGTCGAGGAGTCCCTTTTTTCAGTGCCGTGGTAACTTTGAGCAGTCACTAAACAAAACTGTTGTTAAGTTGGAGGATTAGCTGTATTGGGGTTTGTTTTGTGCCGTTCCTTCAAGAGCTCCAGAAAGCATATGTAGCTGAACACAGAGGTCCCCAACCTTTTGAGCACCGGGACCGGTTCCCTGGAGAGAGGTTTTTCCGCGGACCGGGGATTGTGTGGTTTTGTGTGCTGCCTGCATCTCACAGATGGGGCTTTGCTTGTTTGTGCGGACCGGTTGCTGGTATGCCGTGGCCCGGTACTGGTCCACGGACCCGGGGTTGGGGACCCCTGACTGAACAACTGGGTCGGAGTCAGCCGGGGGGCTTCTGTAGTTATTGAAAGTGGTCTTCAGTTTGGCTCATCCAGTACCTTAACTGCTACATTGCATTTGCTGTTCGGTGTGTGAAAGCCAATTTACGGGAGTTAAATAATTGTGGTGTTGTTAGCCTGAGCAGTGTCATGCTCTTTTCTGCAGAGCCATTGGGCTTTTGACAGGTCAGTGTCCTGTCTCATTGTTGTGAAACCAAACGCTTGTCACTTAACACTTTTGTGGCCTGTGATCACTTACTTCTGGATGAAAGAAGCAAATTGGCAGAATCTCATTCTTGCTACGAGAATATAAGCCCTAACTGGAAAATAAGCCGTAATGTGTCATTCGGAGCAAAAATTAATATGAGATCCGATCTTATTTTCAGGGAAACATGGTAGCGACCGAGCAAACATTTAAAAAATGTGGCAGTGGGGTAATCCTTGACTTGTGACCATAATAGAGCCTGCCTATTATGGTCGTAAAGCGAGCCACCCACGTGACCGACTCAACTTTGCAACCGTTTCTGGGCTAATCCTAAAGCGAGTAATCCTAAAGCGAACACGGTGGCGGTAAAGTGAACGCCACAGCCATTAAGCGAAGCCATTTTGGGGGGTGTTTTTGCAGCCCAAAGTACAGCTAATGGAGCTTCAGAATTGGGCTCTAAGTACTTGTGTATGTGTGTGGGGGGGGGATTGTAACATTAAATGGTCACTAATTGGCTGGTTTAAGTCAAGGAGCCATTCCGTGGAGAAAGGTTTTTCAACGGACCGGAGGGGGCCTGGGTTTGAGTGCTACCTGCACCCCGCGGATGGGGCTTTGCTCGTTTACACCAGGGCTTTTCAACCTTTTCACCCATTGTACCACTTTTAGGATATGGCAATATCCGAGAACCACCAGTCGCCTAGCAAGGTGTCAAAAACTTGATAACCAAAAAAAAAAAAGGAAAAAAGTGATAAAGTACAGGTAGTCCTCGACTTACAACAGTTCGCTTAGTGACTGTCCGAAGTTACAATGGCACTGAAAAAAGTGCCCCCCAAGCCACAGCCGAGCAAGACACCTGCCTGCCCACCCGGTGGTGCTCTTCCCCCTGTCCGAGGTTTTCATTGTTGTGAGCATTTCTGTTGAGGATTGGCAGCGAGGGTGGGTAGGGGGTGGGTGTTTTTATTTCCCCCATCTCCTGGGTGGTTGCAGCAGGTTTTGGTCACTTCACATGACCCTGGGACACTGTGAGTCATAAATATGAATCAGTTGCCAAGCATCTGAATGTAAATCACAAGACCCTGGAGATGCTGCAACATTCCAGCTGATCGGCGCTTCTTCTGGGCTTAGCAGAAGCGCCAGGATCAGCGCCGAGCTCCAGTTGGAGCCTGGCGCTGATCCTGGCGCTTCCGCTGAGCCCTGACAGCCCTGCAGCTCCAGCCATCTCTTGCTCAGGCTTGTGCGGTGCTGCCACCGGTTCAGCCCATTCCCCTCCCCCGCTACTTTTCTAAGATGGTCGCGTACCACCTTCCAGGTGCCAATGTACCACAGGTTGTACCCCTACCACTGGTTGAAAAGCCCTGGTTTACACGGACCAGTTGCTGGCCTGCTGCGGCCCGGTGCCGGTCCACTGCCTTCAGCTGGGAAGGTCACCAACGTTGATCCCATGTTCCCATAAATCCATGCCTGTGGCCAAGCATCTGGATTGTGATCACGTGACCCTGAGGATGCTGCAACGGTCGCCAGTGTGGCCTTTTTGAGTGCCGTTGCAACTTCATGACACGGTCACTAAACGAACGGGCGTAAGTCGAGGACTTCCCGTGTTGTACACGAGTGTCTCTCCCTTCTTTTTGAGAGCCACCGTGTCTCTAGAACATTGCCCTTTTGGCTCGTACCTCTCTTCCTTGTGTTGAGTTTCCCTTGGCAACTGGCGGCTGATCTGACGGACAGACAAACAGACAAACACACACCGCTGCCGTGTGCGATTTCTGCTGTGTACAACTTGTACAACACCCATCATTTGCACAGCGAGGGCCAAGGCAGGGGGCTGCTGAAGAGCAAAGAGCTGCTGAGTTTATTGAGGGCTTAATAAATAGGTGAAGCAACCAATTGTTTCTAGCCAGCCCAGACTTCATTTTCCTGCAAAATGATAATTTGGAGGAATCTTGAGTTTTTCATTAGTTGCCATGACAATTGTGCCTAGCAAGCAAGGAGTCCTCCCTTTTTACCAACCAGATACTGAGGAACCGCACAGGGCTGGCCTAGCCATAATAGCACAAAATGGCCTTGAGGGTTGATGACTTCCTGGTTGAGCAGGGGTGGACAACTTTGGCCCCTTTAAAACTTGTGGACTTCAACTCCCAGAATTCCTGAGCCCTTTACATCCTGTGGATTTCAACTCCCAGAATTCCTGGGCCCTTTACGCCCTGTGGACTCCAACTCCCAGAATTCCTGGGCCTTTTACGCCCTGTGGACTTCACTTCCCAGAATTCTTTACGCCCTGTGGACTTCAACTCCCAGAATTCTTTACGCCCTGTGGACTTCAACTCCCAGAATTCCTGAGTCCTTTACAGCCTATGAACTTCAACTCCCAGAATTCCTGATCCCTTTACGCCCTGTGGACTTCAACTCCCAGAATTCCTGATCCCTTTACGCCCTGTGGACTTCAACTCCCAGAATTCCTGAGGCCAGCCAGTTTGAGAAGACTGGCTCTATTGTCCTATCTCAGCAGCCCTGCCTCCCTATTAAATTCAGGTGTATAAAAGAAATAGCTTCTCGGACTGCAGAATAGATCCGTGGCAAAGAGATTTGAAAAGGTTTTTCCCTGCCCAGACGAGAACCAAGAAGCCTTAACATTGACCAGGCATTTTTTTTTTTTCACGTTTGTGTCCCATTTTGGTCTACCTTCCTTTGTAAGGTGTGTGGAGCTGGCCTGTCTCTGAAGACGATGCTTCTTCCCCCCCCCACCCCCCCCCAGCGTGCATTCTGAAGAATGTTATGCATGACTTTGTGCGATGGGTCCCTTTGTATTCTGCTTTGTTCAGTATTGCTCAGCTTCGCCCGGTGTGGAACAAAAATAAATCTGCCAGCTGTTAATATTGTGACTGAAGCCCTTCCTGTTAAAGTAATAAAGTTGTGGTGGATTAAGTTAAGAGTTCATTGCAGGAAATGCCTTGTGCCAGCCTTCCTTTAGCCCAGTATCCTTACATTGGTTGGGACCACAACTCTCATAATCTGCCAGCCAGTATTTTTAAGGAGTGGATTAACTTTCCTGATTCCAGTTCCTCCCTAGGGTACCTAAAACAATCCTCTTCCTTCCCTCTCCCCTCCTCCTCCTCCCTCCTTCCCCCTCTCCTCCCTGTCCCCTCTCCTCCTCTCTTCCTCCCCCTCCCTTCC